>NC_091457.1:166394830-166459830 GCF_027789765.1 Dendropsophus ebraccatus
GGGAGGAAGGGAGGGGGGAGTGCAGGGGGAGATAATCTTTCACTGTCTCCTCAGCCGGCCAGGCTGTCTCCTCCTGCACTCTTCTCTCCACCCCCCCACCCCCCCCCTCCTCCTGTTGAGTGAACAGAGTGAGGTGTTTGCAGAGCCTGCATAAGCCTGTCATGCTTTCATCCACCTCACCTCCCACCCCTGTTCTGGTACCTGCCTTCCACCTCAATCAAAATCTCTATTTCTGAATGTACTGAATGGTTGCAAACACAAAACTAATATGAATAGCAAGTACAACAACACTGAGCTGTTGCTAGCACTGGTGTATATACATATGTACTTGTACTTTTGCTAGCAACATCTATCTATCTATCTATCTATCTATCTATCTATCTATCTATCTATCTATCTTCTATCTATCTATCTATCTATCTATCTATCTCTATCTCCTATCTATCTATCTATCTATCTATTATCTATCTATCTATCTATCTATCTATCTATCTATCTATCTATCTATCTATCTATCTATCTATCTCCTATCTATCTATCTCCTATCTATCTATCTATCTCCTATCTATCTATCTATCTATCTATCTATCTATCTATCTATCTATTATCTATCTCCTATCTATCTATCTCCTATCTATCTATCTATCTATCTATCTATCTATCTATCTATCTATCTATCTATCTCCTATCTATCTATTATCTATCTCCTATCTATCTATCTATCTATCTATCTATCTATCTATCTATCTCCTATCTATCTATCTCCTATCTATCTATCTATCTCCTATCTATCTATCTATCTATCTATCTATCTATCTATCTATCTATCTATCTCCTATCTATCTATCTCCTATCTATCTATCTATCTATCTATCTCTATGCCAATAATATCATGGTGTACACACAAGGGGATGGGCAACAGCATCACTAAAAAATGCAGCTCCCTGCTTCCCTACTGCTGCAGTGTCAGTGACACTGCTCTTGTTGTTCTATTCATTGCATATAGAGGACGATAATACTGACAATAGATCATAATACTGATGCTCCTTGCTGCTGCAGTGTCAGTAACACTGCTCTTGGTATTATATTCAGTATATATGGATGGCAATAATACTGACACCAGTATTGGTGTCAGTGTTATCACCATCCATATACATTGAATAGAACACCAAGAGCAGTGTTACTGACACTGCAGCAGCAAGGAGCATCAGTATTATGATCTATTGTCAGTATTATCGTCCTCTATATGCAGTGAATAGAACACCAAGAGCAGCAGGGAGCAGCAGTATTATGATCTATTGTCAGTATAATCGTCCTGTATATGCAGTGAATAGAACACCAAGAGCAGTGTCACTGACACTGCAGCAGCAGGGAAACAGGGAGCTGCTATTGTATATGAATTTCCATTGCTGCTATCTTTTTATAGTGCCCCATAAATAAATAATCTGAGTGAAAAAAGGCAAACATTATAAAAATATAATGTTTTTAGCCATTTTGGCTTACCTTTCCACAGAGGATTACACAGGCATCAAAGTAAACTTTCACACTGCAGCATGCCAGACGAGGAGTAATGAAAACAGTCCAAGACAAGCCAGGTTCTAAAGAAAACTTTTATTGTTTTGCAATTTGTACATGTTAGGGGGGATGGGAACAGCATTGCCCACCTTAGCTCACCTTAGCCCACCACAATAAAAAGCTCTACTCATCGGCTAGGCACACAGCAGTCACATGGTGTTCAGGGCTGTTTGCTCTGCCCTGAGAACCATGTGACCAGAAATCCCGTCCAGGAAGGAGGAAGTGCTGATTGCCTAGTCTGCATATGCATGAGGCTGGGGGCGTGCCAAGGCTCACAGGCGTGCCAACTGCACAGAAGAACACTTCAGGAACGCCCCGGATCGTGACGTTGACTGCTGCACGTCACGACCCATGAAGCTGCAGGGGACCAGGGACTCGTCGTGACATAGGCAAGAGAAGAGGAAGTAGTGGACTTCCGGCGGCTGGAGGCAGCAGGAAAACTCTGGTAAGGGAATGTAATCAGTAATCAGTGTATATTGAGATGTTATATAACTTTTTATGTGGGGAGGGAATAGGGCAAAAAAATTTTCACCGGACTTCTCCTTTAAATGAGAAGGTGTGTCCAAACTTTTAATCTGTACTGTAAGTGGGCACATACATGCAGCGCTCTCTGTCCGGGGAGAGAGGGGTTACAGATATGGAGAGATTACCCCCACAGTCCTGTCCCCTGATGTAAGCCCCAGCCTGAAGTGGATCTGCTATGATTTGGAAGGTGAGGGAGACTTCCTAGGTCAGAGTACAGGGCTGTAGACCCCGCTATGCATGTCAGCGCTGAGGTGATTCACGGAGACAATGCTAAGTGCATAAAAGAGGCTCCAAAAGACCAAAAAAATACAATTTTCTCTCCTATTCAGCTTGTAACTCAAGCACACACGCAGCCCTCATAATACACTGTGTGAACATCCGCCTATAAATAACCGCCTCACAGCCGCGCCACACCTTGTGCGGCGCAGGGAACATGTGGCGCATGCGCAGTGGAGTGATATAGATTGCCCTTCACCAACATGGCGGACGGACAGTCGCAGCCGGCTCACGTGACCGCGGCGCCGTGGCTCCCTCTATGGAAGTGTATGGCCGTTGGTGAAGGCTGTTTGTATTTACTCCCCCACAATGCATTGCGCGCTCCGCGGGAAACCAAAATGGCGAAGGTCTGCGACCGAACCGGGCCGTCCGCCGTGTTTATGTAGACTGTGGCCGGTGACCGGGAGCCCTCACCCCCTACACGGCGGCGGGAGCCGGGGCGGACACTGAGCGGACACTGCGGGCTCGGGCGGACTTGTGATTTCGCTGTGGGGGCGCTCCGCACCACCGAGGAGACCGAATGAGGTGAGCGGGCGGGGGGGCGAGGGGTGCCGGGTCACCGGGGGAGGGTCACCTGAGGGCCGTGCGGTGTGCGGAGCCCGGATGTACCCGCCATTACCGCTCCGCATGTCACCGAGACGCGTACAAAGGGCGCAGCGGGTCATGTGACCGGATAGAGTGCGAGCTCTGCGACCCCTGACCCCGGGATAGACCCCCATCACTCCCCCCGGGACAGGGACTACGACCCCCATCACTCCCCCCGGGACAGGGACTACGACCCCCATCAGCCCCCCCCCCCCCCCCCCCCCCCGGGACAGGGACTACGACCCCCATCACCCCTTTCCCCCCCCCCCCCCCCCCGGTACAGGGACTACAACCCCCATCACTCCCCCCCCCCCCCCCCCGGTACAGGGACTACAACCCCCATCACTCACCCCCCCCCCCCCCCCCACCGGTACAGGGACTACAACCCACATCAGCCCCCCCCCCCAGGACAGGGACTACAACCCCCATCACTCCCCCCCCTCCGGGACAGGGACTGTCCCCCCCCCCCCCCCCGCCACAGGGACTACAGCTCCCATCACTCCCCTCCTCCGATACAGGGACTACAACTCCCATCCCCCCGGTACAGGGACTACAGCTCCCATCATTCTCTCCGGTACAGGGACTACAACTCCAATACCCCCCCCCCCTTTCTGGGACAGGGACTACGACCCCCATCCTCTCTCCCCCTCCCCCCCCCCCCCCCCACCCCGGTACAGGGACTACAACTCCCATCACTCCCCTCCCCCGGTACAGGGACTACAACTCCCATCCCCCCGGTACAGGGACTACAGCTCCCATCACTCCCCTCCCCCGGTACAGGGACTACAACTCCCATCCCCCCCCGGGACAGGGACTACAGCTCCCATCATTCTCTCCGGTACAGGGACTACAACTCCAATACCCCCCCCCCCCCCCCCCCACTTTCTGGGACAGGGACTACGACCCCCATCCTCCCCCCCCCCCCCCGGTACAGGGACTACAACTCCCATCACTCCCCTCCCCCGGTACAGGGACTACAACCCCATCAGCCCCCCCCCCCCCCCCCCCCCCCCCCAGGACAGGGACTACAACCCCCATCACTCCCCCCCTAGGACAGGGACTACAACCCCCATCACCCTTTCCCCCCCCCCCATACAGGGACTACAACCCCCATCACTCCCCCCCCCCCAGTACAGGGACTACAACCCCCATCAGCCCCCCCCCCCCAGGACAGGGACTACAACCCCCATCACTCCCCCCCCCCCCTCCGGGACAGGGACTGTCCCCCCCCCCCCCGGTACAGGGACTACAACTCCATCAGTCCCCCCCCCCCCCCCCCCCCCCCCCCCCCCGCCACAGGGACTACAGCTCCCATCACTCCCCTCCTCCGGTACAGGGACTACAACTCCCATCCCCCCGGTACAGGGACTACAGCTCCCATCATTCTCTCCGGTACAGGGACTACATCTCCAATACCCCCCCCCCTTTTCTGGGACAGGGACTACGACCCCCATCCTCTCCCCCCCCCCCCCCCCCCGGTACAGGGACTACAACTCCCATCACTCCCCTCCCCCGGTACAGGGACTACAACTCCCATCCCCCCGGTACAGGGACTACAGCTCCCATCATTCTCTCCGGTACAGGGACTACAACTCCAATACCCCCCCCCTTTTCTGGGACAGGGACTACGACCCCCATCCTTCCCCCCCCCCCCCCCCCCCCCCCCCGGTACAGGGACTACAACTCCCATCACTCCCCTCCCCCGGTACAGGGACTACAACTCCCATCACTCCCCTCCCCCGGTACAGGGACTACAACTCCCATCACTCCCCCCGGTACAGGGACTACAACTCCAATCACCCCCCCCCTTCTGGGACAGGGACTACGACTCCAACCCCTCTTAACAGGGACTACAACTCCCATCACTCCCCCCGGTACACTACAACTCCCATCAGCCCCCCCCCCCTTCCGGGACAGGGACTACAACTCCCATCACTCTTTATAGCGGCTGCCGTGTGCCGCTCTCTGTATAGCGGCTGCCGTGTGCCGCTCTCTGTATATATCACAGGGTATTGTCCGTCCTTCTATATACAGTGAGTGGCGGGGGTCGGGCTGGGTGACAGGCGGCCGGCAGCTCTTTGTCCCCCGCTGGCAGCCAGGTTGCTGCAGGCTTTGTTCTTTGTTGCAGGAGATCACTTCCTCCTTTCCTCCTCGCAGGATCAGCAGCGCAGATTGTTACCTAAACACAGGATGATTACACGGCCGCTGCCGTCCCGGCTTCTCTTCAATCTGTTTTTGCTTTTGTGTTCTGTCCCTGGGATGTGTATGCAGTGTGTGTATACAGCTCCTGGACACGGGGGGGGGCACACTGTCGGTATACAGCCCCTGTATACGAGGGCCACACTGTCAGTATACAGCCCCTGGATACGGGGGGGGGGGGGGGGTCACACTGTCGGTATACAGCTCCTGGATACGGGGTCACACTGTCGGTATACAGGCATTTGTCACATGACTTCGCCCGGCTACATTTTACTTTGATATTTATTGTATCTGTATATTATCCCGGATTGTGCGGCGGATGCGGTCACCGCGAAGCAGCCTGACACAAGGGAACAGCTGAGGGGGGGGAGGCATATTTTTAGATCTGCTTGTGCATTTTTGTTAATAAAGTTGTGGACAGCGTGTATGCAGTACGGCCGGGCTCACACTCCTTTTCTGCATTCTGTTTTTTTTTTATTGTTTGTTTTTTTTCATCCGTTTTTTTTGTAAAAAATGGATGAAAAACAGGTGTGTTTGTGATCTGTTTTTTTTTTTATAATGAAAGCCAATGGATATAGCCGAGCACCCATGCATACGTTTTCATTCGTTTTTGTTTGTCTTTTTTGCTTTGCATAAAACTAAAGAAAACGCATTGCAAAGCCTTAGTGTGAATGCGGCTTTACGTCTGTAGAATGTGCGCAGGAAACACGCAGATGTCTAGCTTTCTGGCTGCATGTGGTTCCCATAGATGACGGACCAGAGAGGGGGCACTCCAGGTGTAAACCTGTAAACCTGATAGAACGTTCACCATCCGGATGTCTCTTTGCTTGGTGGACGTGGATGGATACACAATGATACGCACCTGTAGACCTCAGATTAGATGTGTAATGTGAACGGGGCCTGAGCTTGCAGGGGGTTTATATGGTGTCAGATCTGAGCCTTGCGATGGTTGTTGTGTCCGGGACTGGTCATGTCTGGTTGTTGTGCTCGGTGTCAGTGATAACGGCCGCTGTGATATTATACCATATCTGGATATCCTGTAAGTTGTTTTTATTTTTTTCTCTGGGTATACAGTATGAGTATGGACTATACCTGTAACCGCACATAGAAGGGTTTATGGTGGCTGCCATGCTTCTGTCTTATGTATATGGCGGCTGTAGGCAGAGGTTAGAACTCCCTGCTCAGTGATCATTAGCTTTGACACTAAAGCTTGTTGGTTGCAGTCATGGCGGACAGTCTGCTATAAGGGTTGTCAGGTAGCAGAAGTGATTTAGCTGGGGACTAAATTTAAATTAAAGGAATTATCCACAGGTAACACAAGAACAGCACCTCCCCCGTCCTCAGGTTGTGTGTGGTATTACAATTCACCTTTACTCACCTTTGGGCCCTATTCCACCGGGCGATTATCGTTTGCGTAATCGTTAACAATTAATCATCTCAAACGACCGCTTTTGCGAAAGACCTGAAAACGTTCACTCATTTCCATGAAATGATAATTGTTACTTATGATCGTAATTGCGATCGTTTCTTCTTCGCTATTTCTTCGCTAATGTGTTCGTATCTATTGCGAACGGCCGAACGACGTCTTATTCAATGCGAATGTTTTGCGAACAAGCAACGATAAAAATAGGTCCAGGTCTTGTAAAGCGATCAACGATTTCTTGTTCGGTCGTTAATCGTTAACTGCATTTCAACCGAACGATTATCGTTTAGATTTGAACAATTTAACGATAATCTGAACGATAATCGTCCGGTGGAATAGGGCCCTTTGTGTGTGGTATTACAATAACCCCCAAACCCAACCTGAGAATTAGAGTGGCGCTGTTTCTTGAAGAAAGCTGCCATGTTTTTCTAATCCTTGATAACCCTTTAATGAAGCTTGCTAATATTTTTTCATTCTGAATACGGCGCCCATATCACGATTCCAGAGTCTGCCGAGGGATCTAACCCTAAATGCAGGGTTTCTCTCACAATTTGTCGCAGGTCGGCGCTGATGCGGTAATCCCAGGGGCGTAGTCCTTAATTTTTTTTAAAGGCTGCCCGGTTCCTGTGCTTGGTTCTGTAATTTGGCCGTTCACCATCCCCCTCTATGCTCTGGGGGCAGGCCTGCCATATCCCCTCCCCTCTGACACACCACCGGCATCCCTGTGCCAGCGCTGACTGCAATGTCCTGATGGTCCATTCGCTTTAAAAGCCTCAATCTCCCATCTGCAAAATGTGACTGACTCTAAGGCCCGTAGGTTTCTATGCGCCTGTTCGGACATCTGCAGTTTTTGTGGATCCATGCCGCAAAAAACATGTCCTAGTGTGGACAGACACTTGTGGAGCGGGACATTGTCTATAAGGTTGAGGACTGTGACTTGCGGACCGCACTATGGGGGTGTGTAAGGCCTAACCTCAGGAAAAACCTGGGCAGATCTACATCAGTGTGAATGAGCTCTATCTTGCCTAGTAGCTGAGTGCTCAGTATAACTGGTGTAACCCCTGGGCTGACAGGAAGACGGCTGTGCCGCCCGACCACAAGTAACGTCTCCAGAGGCCAGATGGTGCGGAGCGGGCGCTGCCAGCCGTTATCAGCAGCGTCACACGCATCCTGCTCAGGACAGACAGCCGGCCTATAGTCACCTTCTTACGTTGTACACTTAGGAATAGGATGTATTATTTTCTTCTATATGTAAATGTTTTGCTTATATATTTTTTCATTTTTCCCTTTAAGAGACGCAACTGCTGTCGGCAATTCACTGGTCCTTAAAAGATCCCCTTTCCGACAAAATAAGAAGTCCCTGAAGTCCCGGACTAAAGCGACTGTGCGGCATGGACAGAAGACCAGGAGACAGACTTGTAAATTTGAGGAAGACCAAGATGTCTTAGCACGATGGTCCGATGGATTGTTTTACCTTGGAACTATCAAAAAGGTAACTGTGGTGTACGGTGTAAGTGTATAGCACCGATCAATGGCTCAAATATGGCGGGAATGTCACCTATCAATGGTTGTTTTCTGGACTTCAACCACCTGCCTGAATCGCCTATGGGTGGCGGAGCCCAGTGTATGGCGTCTGTCACAGCCTCCGGTTTATATGTCAGGAGCTTTTCCCACTGTAGATGCTAGATGGAACAAAGAATTATTATATTTTTTTTTTGCCTGGTACCTTCTGTTCTTATCTATAAAGTCTCCCTGTCACCAAAGAAAATGTTTGACATAATCTTATAGAAACGTGTAAAAGTTTTTGATTGGTCCGGGTCTGACTGCCATAACGAGCCGAGAGAGGACCGCGCTGCAGAACGTCCGTCCATAGACTTACTTTATGAGCCGGACTGATCATGTGACGCAGAACTGGGAGAGGATGGAGCTTATCACGTTCTTCGCTCGGCTCGTTCTGTGAACACTCAGTGCTGGGGTTGTTCTAGATGCGGGAGGTCATTGATTTGTGTCTTTTGTTACAGATAAATACATTTCACCAGAGTTGTTTTATCTTATTCGAGGATAGCTCCAAGTCGTGGGTGCTGTGGAAGGACATTCAGACAGGTAAGTGTCATGCATGCTGCCCTCATTGGCCACAGGTTCGCATGTGACTTGGGAACGCAGAACTGTCCTGAAAGGGAAGGCCAGGTGGGAACAGCCGGATGACTATCTTATAGGCTGGACCTGTGGACCATCTGACATTTTCTCTGCTTGCACCATGTTATGCCTGAACACATGAATATTCCTATGTTAGATTGTTAGATTGTCTTATTTTAGGATGTTAAAACTTTTTTTTTTTTTTTTCAGGAGCCTCTGAAAGTGGGGAAATGGTTTGTACACTATGTCAGGAGGAATATTCTGAAGCACCGAATGAGATTGTGATTTGTGACAAGTGTGGACAAGGTCTGTATCCAGCTGGTTATGGAGAACTTTGATTTTAGGGTTTTCATTAAAGGGGAACTCCAGCAAAAATCTTTCTCTTTCAAATCAAGTGGTGTCAGAAAGTTATATAGGTTTCCAGTACTTATCAGCTGCTGTATGTCCTGCAAGAAGTGGTGTATTCTCTCCAGTCTGACACAGTGCTCTCTGCTGCCACCTCTGTCCATGTCAGGAACTGTCCAGAGCGGGAGAGGTTTTCTATGTGGATTTGCTGCTGCTCTGAACAGTTCCTGACATGGACAGAGGTGGCAGCAGAGAGCACTGTGTCAGACTGGAGAGGATACACCACTTCCTGCAGGACATACAGCAGCTAATAAGTACTGGAAGGCTGAAGCTTTTATTAATAAAAGTAAATTACAAATCTTTATATAACTTTCTGAAATCACTTGATTTGGAAGGAAAAGGTTTTCGCCGGAGTACCCCTTTAATAAACTCATAGATTATTTTTATTGAATGGGAATGTATAGAATTAATCATAATATATGATTAATAATAGTCATTAATCTCTCCTTATAACTAGCGTCCACATCGCACCACCACCACCAGCAGCACCTCTTCTGGGTATACATGGTTTATTTCCTACATCTTAGGTGTACATTAGGAGTGACACACACCCGTGGTGTACATTGGCTTATGCCACCTGCTGCTCTCTCCTAGGCCGGACTCCCTAAACATTATTGTATCTCATATAGCGCCTTTCATGCAGTGTTTATTTCTGACTGTGAAGGAAATATGGAGCCAAGTCACCTTGCTGATCCTATGTGTTTGATCCTATGTGATCTGGCACGCTCATTTACTTATATCAATTGTAGAGAGATTTCAGGACACGTGAGCCGCGTGGCTGATCTATTGAAGGGGTTATCCAGCGTTAGAAAACCACGGCCACTTTCTTCCAGAGACAACACGACTGAACTGAGTTGCAAAACCTACACCCCTAATGGAGACAAGAGCGGTGCTGTCTGTAGAAGAAAGCGGCCATGTTTTTCTCATGCCTGATAACACCTTTTAAGGTTGCAGAACAGTACCATGTAGTAGCAGGTTTGTAGACATATTTAAAGTAACCCTGTCCCCCTTTTTGCATTCTGACATTTCTACACAGGTGTAAAGGGTAAATTTAGCGTTTTTCATACCTTATTTTATATCATACGTCATGGTGCTTGTTCAAGTAAAGTAATCTTTTATCAACTGCAGATTAAGTGGGCGGGGCCTCACGGCGTTAGCGCCACTTAGCCCCGCCCACGACGCCACAGTTGGCCCCGCCATTGGAACAGGCTGGCCGAAAGGTCTAGACCCCACCCCCTTTACGTTGGCCAACCAATGGGCGTCAAGGGGGCCGGGCCGACTGCACCGTTGTGGGCGGGCCTAAGTTGCGCTAATGCCGCAAGGCCCCGCCCACTTAACACAATCTGCAGTTGATAAAAGGACACTTTTTACTTGAACAAGCACCGTGACGTATGATATGAAATAAGGTATGAAAAACGCTAAATTTACCCTTTACACCTGTGTAGAGATGTCAGAATGCACAAAGGGGGGACAGTGTCACTTTAAGTTTATTACTAAAGGTGTGGGCCCCATAATGAGACACTGTGCTGTCTGCGCCGTTGTGCAACAACATGAGTCCTAGGACAAGAACTTGTTTTGTTTTTTTTTGTAATAAGTTAAGGGATTAATCAGCAGAAATGTCTTTGTTTAAACCAGTGTACTGTACATGGCCGCACATCCACATGTTATACATAGATCTGTTCTATCTATTCCTGCTCAGCATAAGTTTAGACTGACGTCAGGTGGTCAGTATGTAGTGTGGTCACACTGTATGAGCACACACACCAGCTCATGGGCGCCTGATTCAAGTTCCAAACCAAAAGGGCATGGCTCTAGATGTCAACCACAACAGCAGTGCCACTTCTGCAAGACTAAGCCCCGCTGCCCTGCAGACACAGCACCGCGCCAGGGAGAACAGATCACATATCTATTATAGATGGGGATGACCCAGGAACAGCCAACTACACGTGGGTATTCTCGTCTGCTCGTGAGATGTCTGGCTTGGCTTAAACCCAGTCCTATTCTAAGGCGTCTTATGGGAGTGAAGACACTGACGTAAAGGGAAAGTGCTATCCGTAAGGTGGTGTCCGAGCTGCTTAGCATATCATCCCTCGTAGTTAGTCACAGGTCATAGAGCATGTCCACAACAAACAATGTCAGTATGGGAAGGTGACAGCACACCATCTCCACCTGCGCTCACTATCTGATCAGTCAGTTGTGTGTCCAGTTTTATGTATGAACGCTGTTCTTATCCATAGACGCTTACAATGATTGTTTTGTGGCGTTTGGTTTTAGGTTATCATCAGCTCTGCCACACCCCGAAGATCGACCCCAGCGTGATTGATACGGATGAGAAATGGCTCTGCCGGCAGTGTGTATTCGCCACCACAACCAAGGTATTCAGGGATATGCAACGGATTTGGGAACGCTGTGGATTTTATGCTTTTAAATGTTTTGTCATTTTTTTTTTTTTTTTATTCACTTTCAGAATGACGTTTATTTCACCTTTATATCTGGTTGATGGTTAGTTGTTTTGATTACTATTATTTCACTATTGTAGCTATGTCTGTCCAGGTGCTCCATGTTTAGGCGATGTTTTGTATGTTATCCTGCACCATGCCAGCAGAGGTAGCATCTCCATCGCTTCATACACCACACCCATAGGAGTGTCAGGGTCCATCACCTTCCATCTTGTGGCCTCCACACCGCAGCAGCCATATCTTATATTACATTTTATGGCTCGTCAGAAAAATGGGTGATCGGGTAAAATGCTTATTGTGATGACTGCTTATTGTGGCTCATGGGGAGGACGTCCTACAGTAGCCTGAATGGAGCAGCCATGTATATGCTCCACCATGTGGGGACATGGAGCGCGTTTTGTCATGGAGTCCCAGGGGTGGATGGGCCCTTTTCTGCTAATATGGTTCTGGGACAACCCTTTAATTCCTTCATAGTGAATGTTCTTACTATGGACTGTATGTTATTACTGGGTTCATTATATAATACAGTGGTCCCTAACCTCTTGCCCCTCTTGAGCCACATTTAGCTCTGAGTCATGTTCAGGGGCCAATTAGGGCCCTATTACACGGAGCCATAATCAGCCGATTATCTCTGTCTGTTATAGAGACAACGATCAGCCGATGAAACTGTCTTCGGCCGATGGTTTCTTTAGGCCCAGACCTAAAATCATCGGCCACCGACTGCGCATTGCTATGTGTAATAGCTCTGTGTAATAGCAATGTGCAGCCAACAATTGCCCAAACGGTCAGTACTTAACCTGTCCACACTCCCAGTCGTCTCCTGTGCTCTATCTGTCCCAGCACCACACGCTGCAGCGTCAGAGCAGCCTGTCTGAGCTGACAGGCCACTTAGCCAATCATAGTCCAGGACCGCTGCGGCCAGTTATTGGCTGAGCTCTGAAGCTGCGGCGCTAAAACGAAGAGAAGATAAGTAGAGGAAGAAGAGGTTAGTTTGCAAACATTGGGTAATGTGTGGGTGCTACTAAACCCATGACATGTGCTTGTCTCCAGTTGCTTGTCTCCAGTAATCCCCCCCACCAGTGCACGATGACGCTGGATTTATCGATATTTAGCTTTAGCTCTCCAGGCTTGATGGGAATTGTAGCTGTGTCTTAGAGGGATCCTACCATTTAAATGTGTTTTGTGATTCAGCATATTGATTGTTCCTATTCTATAATTCTACCGTGGCCAGATCAGCACTGTGAATGGGGTCGGGAGTAGTTGCCAGTGTTCACTGTGGATTGTCCAAGCCTGGTTACTGACACTCAGGGGTTAGTTCACCAAAAAATGATTTCTTTCAAATTTACTTCTATTAAAAAATACTTATCAGCTGCTGTATGTCATGCAGGAAGTGGTGTATTCTCTCCAGTCTGACACAGTGCTCTCTGCTGCCACCTCTATCCATGTCAGGAACTGTCCAGAGCAGGAGAGGTTTTCTATGGGGATTTGCTGCTGCTCTGGACAGTTCCTGACATGGACAGAGGTGGCAGCAGAGAGCACTGTCAGAATGGAGAGAATACACCACTTCCTGCAGGACATACAGCAGCTAAGTACTGGAGATTTTTTTAATAGAAGTAAATTACAAATCTTTGACACTTTTTGGCACCAGCTGATTTGAGTTTTGATTTGAGGGGCCATCACCCATTGTGTAACCGCTCAGATGCCACAGTTATTGACCATGGCATCTAGGGGGCTAAATGGCTGGGATCAGAGTTATATCCTGTATATGGCCAGTCTGCTCCATACTCCCTTTCCAGCACATATGGCAAATGTCAGGAAGGGGTTAATCTGTGCAAAATTAGATTAACAAAAATGGATCTTATGGGAGGCTTAGATGCTAACGTATACTGATCACTTTAGCAAACATTTGGCATGTCATAGCGAGATGTCAGAAGTTATCAGTGGGGGTCCGGGTGCTGACACTCTGCCCATCATTAGAAGGAAGGGGCACTGTGCCCCTTCATCTCTGCCAACAGGGTCGGAGCTCGCACTGCTGAGTGATTAGAAGGTCTCAGCCCCCGGACCCCCACCCATACAAACCTCTGACGTGTCGCTATATGGGAGACGTTTGTTAAAATGATAGTTACCAGAGATGAGCTAACCTCTAGCATGCTGGAGTCCATCCGAACCCGAACGTTCGGCATTTGATTAGCTGGGGCTGCTGAACTTGGATAAAGCTCTAAGGTTGTCTGGAAAACATGGATACAGCCAATGACTATATCCATGATTCCCACATAGCCTTAGGGCTTTATCCAACTTCAGCAGCCACCGCTAATCAAATGCCGAACGTTGGGGTTCGGATGGACTCCAGCTGCTCCAGGTTCACTCCTCTCTAATAGTTACCCTTCAGACCCTTGACATTTCCTGCATTTCATATTGGTCATATTATATCTTGGCGGTAATGTTATATACTGGTAATGATGTTCTATAGCAACGATAACGTTATTATATACTGGTAATATATAGCGGCGGTAACGTTGTTATATAGTGGTGATGATGTGTTACATGTTTTGTGCCTTTTGTTTGGCAGAGAGGAGGAGCGCTGAAAAAAGGACCAAATGCCAAAGCCCTGCAAGTCATGAAGCAAACTCTGCCCTACAATGTGGAAGACTTAGAGTGGGACGTAGGTCACAAGACCAATGTACAGCAATGCTACTGCTACTGTGGAGGCCCCGGAGAGTGAGTACACACAGTATCTGTTTGTTTAATGGGGTGTCCAGGTTGTGGTGTACCCTAGCAGGGAATCGCCCCATCTCCATAATGACTCATGATGCGGGGAGGTCCGGAGTACTGGCCGTACACATGCCCCCTCTCTGCATTGTTACGCCTGCAGCCACCCCTACGGGTCAGCTAATGACCTTCCTGGTTGAACTCTGTAACACTCTATGCATTAACCTCCTGTGCTGTATGTGGCGTTTGATGTTTAGTGAGTTGTTGTTTTTTTTTGTTTTTTTAGGTGGTATCTAAAGATGCTGCAGTGCTGCAAATGCAAACAGTGGTTTCACGAGGCCTGTGTGCAATGCTTGCAGAAACCCATGCTTTATGGTGACAGGTGAGGGGAAAGGGAACTCGCTCATGAAAAAGGAGTCCATTACTAGCTGATCAGTTCATGGGGGAGGGTGTGTGATACACCTGCACTTCTCTAATAATGGTATTGTCCATAAATCTATAGAATCAGGATGATAGAATAGTCAGGAGACATCACTGATCATGTACTGTTGCTGCTCCTGTATTGTGCCTCGGGGCTGCAGTCATTATTCTGCCAGTTACCTCTGGAATACAGCAACACAATCCCATCCCCCACGAGAGCCTAGCCACATGTGCCTGCACCGTCCATGGAGAGAAGACCCTTCCCAAAATACAACCCCACCAGGGCAAGCTATGAACAGGCTTTAAACCTGCAAGGAATACTGGGAGACTTCAGCCTAAACATTGCAGAACTTTGCGGCATGGAATACTGGAGTTACAGGATAAATAATGCAGTGTATTTACAATGTTCTGGGTGCGTTAAGACTGCTGTGGTGGCTTATTACTCCCAGAACAAAAGGGTCAAAGGTTGAAAATCCATCACAAGTGTTGAGGAAACCTGGCAAAATGTTTGGGTTTGGCAGCGTTATCAGAACACTCAGGATTTAATTCACTGCGGCTGCAGAAGTTGGATGCTGCCCTAGGGCTGCCAGGAAAACATGGATGCAGGTCTGATGTGGCAGCCAACTTTGGCAGCCACGGGGAATCAAATGCAGAGTGTTCGGATTACATACACAAACATTTTGCCAGGTTCACTTAACACAATCATCACGTCTGTCGGTGGAGAGTGAGGAGGCACCCATATACCTTATACTGTCAGCTGAAGCCGCATGGCAGCATAGACTGTATCCTATCAGTGTGGGGAGCTCTCCCATCATCAATACTCCAGACTTATAAACCCTAATGGACTCCCTGGTTGCTCCCATCAGCCATGCAGCATTAGCTGTCCGCAGTGAATGGAACCAGAAGCCTCTGCTCTGTACTATGTAATGCACAGGTGTCAAACTCCAGATCTCCAGCTGTTACAAAACTACAATTCCCATCATGCATGGAGGGCTAAAGTTTTGTCTGTCCAGACATGATGGGAATTGTAGTTTTGCAGAAGCTGGAGGGCCTGAGTTTGACACTTCTGGTGTAGTGGATCTACCAGAATACTGCAGTTCAGTACCCATTGAAGTAAATGGGAGCTGAGCTGCAGTAACCCAGCGTGACTCCTATCACTGTGCACATCCAGGCAGATCGACGAGACAGCTGGTGGGCAGTGGTGCAGAATTACCAGAAATGTTTGTTTATTTCCCACTAGATACATTATGATTTCTGTTTGGATGGTTTAAGCGGATGGTCAACCTTTTTTCTTTTTTTTTTCTCCATTCCTTTACCAGGTTTTATACGTTTATTTGTTCAGTCTGCAATTCTGGACCAGAATACCTCAAACGTCTATCTTTACGATGGTAAGCTCATATGTTTCATGCTATAGATCTCAAACTTAAAGGGAATGTATAATCAGAAAGTGATTTATTGTATAAAACTCATGTAATAGGTTTTATGTTAAACTAATTTTTAAAGAATTTGCAGATCTTGTAGTTCTCATTTTCACCACTGGGGCTAAAACTAAGCTGAGACTTCGTGTCTGTGGTGATAAAAGGAGGCTGCTGTAAAGTGATCTGTACAGCATTGCAGTGTCATGTGACACCAGTAGATAGCACCAGTAGATAGACAATAGCAGCTCCCTGTGGAATGACCTCTTCACAGGTAACAGAGCGCGCTCAGTAACATCTCACATTCCTCTCAAGGGGACAGAATCTGTCTATTGCCTTCTATGTCCATGAGTCTTGCTGTAAAGCATGTCGCCCTTCGCCTCAGGTTGTGTGTGGTATAACAGCTTTGGCTCAGTTCACTTTGATGCATCTGAGCTGCAGTACCGCACCACAAAGCTGAAGCAAGAGTGGCGCTGTGGAAGCTGGTGGCTATGTGTTAGTAATCCTGGCTAATGACAGCATCACTTCTGGTTATGGGCTCATGAGTGTATATGGATACAGACAATGACGCTGTGGTGGTGTTTTTTCTTCCCAGGGTAGACATAGCACACCTCTGCCTATACAATCTAAGTGTTATTCATAAGAAGAAGTACTTTGATTCAGAACTTGAACTCATCACGTATATAAATGATAATTGGGATCTCTTACATCCTGGTGAGGTGAGTACTTTGAGGTGATTTGCAATCATTTCTCCTGTAAGACACTTGAAGCTCAGCCGTTCTGCCGAGGACTTGTTACCCTCCAATCCCGCTAATGTTGTTTTGCAGCAGCTGCCACTTACTGCCGAGCCGGGATGCAGATTAACCAGGTGACGCATTGATGCTTCACATTATCTGCTGTCACTTCTTGTAATGAAAATCAATGCCATCATGGCTGATCTTGGAATAGAATTGGCAGCTTTTCTTTAAACACAAATCATCTGGCGGAATGGCAGACGTTACTGGAAGAGCAGACGAGAGGTTCATCTCTGTTATAATAAGAAAACCCTTGACGTGTTATGAGGCAAAACAGCATCATCTGTCGGCAGATGAGCGAATTTACATTACAAGCAAATTTGTTTGGCACTCGGCTTATACGCCAGCTACCTTTGATCTTTGTGCCACTTTACCTCGGGTGCCTGGAAAAGCTGAATCCAGTCCTGGGTAACTGTGAGAATTTTCCCAGAACTGGATCGAGCTTTTCCAGGCACCTGGGGTGGAGCGGAACAGAGATGAGAGGTAGACGACTGCCAAGCAAGTGAAGCGCTTCGCTTGTAATGTCAATTTGCTCTTCTTTGTTACTGTAGAATTATTTATTTTTAAAGTGCTTTTGTTTCCAGAGCGCTGTACAAGTGATAGGGGGTGACAGAACATTACAAATCAAAAGACGTTACATGAATAAGCTAAACAGCAGACTGATACATGGGGAGAGAGGACCCTGCTTACGAGGGCTTACAATCTACAAGAATGCTCCACATCCTGGTCCTGCTGCCCATAGAAGTCTATGGAGAGGAGGAGGGAGCTGCAGAGTGAGACAGACGAAGACACAGGGGCGCTGATGAAAGTTCTGTATCTTGTGTACTGGATCCACAGCTTACACTGCTAAATACTGCTCTGTAATGTCCTCCATGGTGCGTGTGCTGTAGGATATAGGGGAGCAGAGTCCCTTTCCCTGTGTACAGTGTATAGATCCATACAGAGTCTGTAGAGGAGAGAACTGGCTTCAGTCTGACCATGCTGTACCTTGTGTACTGGATCCACAGCTTACACTGCTAAGTACTGCTCTGTAATGTCCTCCATGAAGCGTGTGCTGTAGGATATAGGGGAGCAGAGTCCCTTTCCCTGTGTACAGTGTAGAGATCCATACAGAGTCTGTAGAGGAGAGAACTGGCTTCAGTCTGACCATTCTGTACCTTTGTATGCGGCATATATCACCTGACAGCTTTTTATTGTATTCTTTTTCTCTCTTGTAGCTGGCGGAAACACCCAAGACAGAGCGCTATGAACATATTCTGGATGCATTAAATGAAAATAAGACTATGTAAGTGGATGATGAGACATGTAGGCTGCTTTCCTCCAATTGCAGATCCTATTAAGAGGCTTTCTGTATATAATACATAATGTTTGGTGTGTGCACCCTCAGTCAATATTAACATGTGCAAGGATTCAGCAATGCTTCTATAGAAGTACTTACTGCAGGGAGGGGGAACCTTCCGCCCTCTGGCTGTTTAAAACTACAATTCCCATCATACCTGGACAACCAAAGCTTTACATGGCATGATGGATATTGTAGTTTTGCAACAGTCGGAGAGAGTCTAAGGTTCCCCATCCCTGACCTGCTGGTGGGGTGCAGAATGCTGACGTCTCTGTATCATGAGGGCCTTGCACTGTTGTTCTGGATCAGTATTGTAGTGTCATTTATTGCTAGATTTGTGCCTCTAGCATTTCTGGCTTATATTAATGATGTACAGAGAATCCTTCTGACCCTTGGACGCTGTTGTACAGACTCTTTACTAGGGCAGCGTGACACGGACCATTGTGACCCTGACCCAGTTGTTTCGCAGCACAGACTTTTTTTATAACAAATTTTTATTAGTGTTCTACAAAATCCCGGTATACAAAAAAATATATTGCAAACCAGACTCAATCCATGAATTGGAGAAGGAAGATCTCTGTGACCAGGTCGGGGACAATGGGGGAAGGGAGAGTGATAAAGAGGGAGGGGGCGTATCCTAGGACTCTTAGGCTTTACCAGTGCCCGGTGCAAGTCCCAGGGATAAGCACTGACTTTCTAACCATGTTTCGTTCTCAGGTTTATGTCCGGAAAGGAAATTAAGAAAAAAAAACATTTGTTTGGTCTGAGAATTCGGGTTCCTCCTGTTCCTCCGAATGCTGCTGTTAAACTTGAGAAGGAAGAAAGCACGTCCCACGAGTTCAAGATCAAGGGCAGGAAGTCGTCCAAGCTGCTGCCGGTTACGAAGTAAGTGCGGGACGTGACAAGGCTGAGCGATCCGGAGCAATAAGCAGAGATGTTGTTATAGTGTGGTGGTGGGGGGGGGCTACACGTGACACCTGGCCATGACACCGGTGATGAAAGGGAATGTGGTCTCATTGTCACAACCTGCCAGAAATCCATCTAGAATGGTCACAATGAAGCCCCATTCACTCATTACCACCATATTGTGGTCCTTACCCATATCTGCATGTAGCCCTAAACAAAGTGACTTTACAATGCAGTTTGATTGATGGAAACCTCTTAATATTCCTTCTAGAGAGGAAAACAATACAGAAGTGAAGAAACGGAAACCAGTGGGTCGTCCTCCAGGCTCGCACAGGAGGAAGATCTTACAGAATGACACCTGTAATTCTCCCTGTTCGGTAAGGAGGGATCACATGATACATTACAACACTCGGTCCTGCCCCGTGCAGACCCGCTGTACCAGACACGTTTCATCTCCTTTAATATTTCAACGTAAGTAAATTCTATGGATCAGACTAGGACCACACAGCGATGCAGCACTGCGGTCTTTGGAGGACACTGGGTGCACAGCCAAAGCATATGTCAGCACATTTCACTGGTCACAGGAGTAGGCCCACATTATAGTCTATGGAGCTTTGACTGGGGACTAGTACCCTGCCATGTGCTTCCCCCAGTTCATCATCACAGATTATAATTCATGATCACAGCTGGTATCTGGACTGGTGCAGTTTAAACCTTTGACATGCCCAGCCAACATGTCATAAGTTTATTTCAATTATACTAGTGCTTAAAGCTCCTAATTGTCACATGCTGCGCAAGGGCCTTGGTTGGACCTGTCTTTCATGAGATCACGCAACACTGAAAAGCAGCATACTAAAAGAAAAAGCACAGCGACTTTCTTGCAAAAATAGCACCCTCCCTGTCCTCGGGTTGTGTGATTTGACACTTCAATGGAACTGAGGTGCAGAAACACTCGCAAACTGAGGGTAGGAGTTGTGCTTTTTCTGGAGGAAAGCACATATGTTTTGCTAAGCCTTGGTCTGCTCAACACTAGAAGATGTAGGATCCACGTTTCTAGTTGCCTTCAGACGACACTAGATGTGGCCTCCTGCATGGTGAAATTCATTATTAAATTTGATGCAAATTAAGTAACTTAAGGGGTTAGGGGGCAATCCTGTTACACGGAGCAGTAATAGGCAGAGTCGGGCTGATTTGGCCATTTATCACTCCATGTAGAGATGATCATCAGCTGATCGTGTCCTTAGGTCTCGTTTACATTATTGATCGATCTGTGGGATAGGACCTCTAGGCAGTGTGAAGTTGGTGCCCACTGATCTGTGTGTGTAATGTTTATCGGCACTCGCAGTCACTATAAATGTTGTTGTATAACCCTGCCAGCGCTGGGTCCTGCAGTCAGTATAATTGTGCCAGCGCTGGCACAATTATACCGACTGCAGGAGCCAGCGCTGGCACAATTATACCGACTGCAGGACCCACAATACAATCACAATTATAGTGACTGCGAGTGCCGCTAAATATTACACACACAGATCAGTGGGCACCAACTTCACACTGCCTAGAGGTCCTATCGCTGGCTCCTGCAGTCAGTATAATTACGGCAGCGATGGGTCCTCCAGTCAGTATAATTGTGCCAGCTCTGTTATACAACCGTTATATATATGAAGCTAGTGGGCACCACTAATAATCATGGAGTGCTAAACCAATGCATATAAGTAGTACATCATCCTCTCAAAAGAAAAAAAGCATATGCACAAAAAAATGGTAGCACATCACAAAAATCTTTATTATAACACTGACATAGATACAAAGTACCACATAAATAAGTGAATGTACAGGAGTAGTAAAATGAGGGAGACAACACCCCAAATACTGCTCTACATTAAAAACACTAAAATGTCCCCATAAGTCGTGCTGGTGTTCCAGCCACGGCTAATCTACCACTCTGACTCTGGACCGTATGTACAATAACAAAAATCCAACATCTCTACCTAGACAGAGACCCAGTAAAACAAAATATAACCACAAATAATGGAGCATAGGGGAAAAAAAAAAGGAAATTGGAAAAGATCCCCATATACAGTCCAATAGAATGAGAGTCAGATGGGATAAGGAATCACCCCACGCGTTCCGCCGTCTAGCAGCTTCCTCAGGGATGTGGGCAGTAGAGTGAGGGGCATAGTATATATACCTATACAACATGTGAAAGCAATTACAGATTAGATGAAAAAAATATATCATACCATGTGCAGGAGAATCAAACATCTCAAACATGTGCGGCGCCATCTTGGAAGAGCTGCACATGTGCAGTAGCATCAGGAAGCTGCCACTAGAGGCAGAAGTGTATGGGCTTCAAGAATATGGCAGCTGCATATATGAGTATAAAAGCGACTGAGAAGCCGGCACCATTTTGGAGTAGTCACGCATGTGCAGCAGCATTGGAAGACATTGTCACCAGAGGTAAAGGTAACCAGACATGAATATGGCAGTCACTATACATATATAGAGAAGTCGGCGCCATCTTGGAGTAGTCACACATGCCCAGTAGCATTGGAAGACATTGTCACTAGAGGTAAAGGTAACCAGGCATGAATATGGCAGTCACTATACATATATAGAGAAGTTGGCGCCAACCTGGAGCAGTCACACATGTTTAGTAGCATTGAAAGACATTGTCACTAGAGGTAAAAGTAACCAGACTACAAGAATATGGCAATCACTACACATGTATAGAGAAGTCTGCGCCGACTTCAGAGTGGTAGATTAGCCCTGGCTGGAACACCAGCAGGACTTATGGTGACATTTTAGTGTTTTTAATGTAGAGCAGTATTTGGGGTGTTGACTCCCTCATTTTACTACTCCTGTACATTCACTTATTTATGTGGTACTTTGTATCTATGTTAGTGTTATAATAAAGATTTTTGTGATGTGCTACCATTTTTTGTGCATATGCTTTTTTTTCTTTTGAGAGGTTGAGCGCTGTTATACAATCACAATTATAGTGACTGCGAGTGCCGCTAAACATTACACACACAGATCAGTGGGCACCAACTTCACACTGCCTAGAGGTCCTATCGCTGGCTCCTGCAGTCAGTATAATTACGGCAATGCTGGCTCCTCCAGTCAGTATAGTTGTAGCAGCGCTGGGTCCTGCAGTCAGTATAATTGCAGCAGCGCTGGGTCTTGCAGTCGGTATAATTGTGGCAGCGCTGGGTCCTGCAGTCGGTATAATTGTGGCAGCGCTTGGTCCTGCAGTCGGTATAATTGTGGCAGCGCTGGGTCCTGCAGTCGGTATAATTGTGGCAGCGCTGGGTCCTGCAGTCGGTATAATTGTGGCAGCGCTTGGTCCTGCAGTCGGTATAATTGTGGCAGCGCTGGGTCCTGCAGTCAGTATAATTGCAGCAGCGCTGGGTCTTGCAGTCGGTATAATTGTGGCAGCGCTGGGTCCTGCAGTCGGTATAATTGTGGCAGCGCTGGGTCCTGCAGTCGGTATAATTGTGGCAGCGCTTGGTCCTGCAGTCGGTATAATTGCGGCGGCGCTGGGTACTGCAGTCGGTATAATTGTGGCTCCTGCCGCGTTGTCCCCTTAGTTGTTTCTCCGGAAGCAGACTGCAGGACGTCCCAGCTATTTCCGCACGTTTCTGGTGCACGGACTGAAGACAAATACAATAATCTCAATCCAGTGTTAATATTCTCTGCTTTCTTTTCACCTTAGAAGATGGAGAGCGAAGCAATACTGAAAGCCAGCACTCCTGACCCATCAGAGCAGAGAAGGTGAGAGTCAGCGTTACCTTATTAATATTCTTATTGATCATTATAGGAATTTATTATATTAACCCTTTCTTCCAATGTCTTTTATTTCAGGAACGCAACGGACGTCACCACTTTATCATCCAGTAACTCTGATCTGGAGTCCAATGGAGCTGCCAGTTCTAAAGAAACTACCTCAGCCGGCCTTTCCAGGTATATATATGTGTGTGTGTGTGTGTATAGGTATACAGATACAGCAAATGCAGCCAGGAAATCTGCAAAGGCCTATCATATTGTAAAGATGCCGTCTGCCCATGCTGTGTGACAGGACCCTTAAAACGGCACACTGGAGAATCAAATCAACCAATGTCAGAAAATAATATAGATTTGTAATTTGCATTTATTAAAAATCTCCACTCTTCTAGTTCTTATCAGCTGCTGTATGTCCTGCAGGAAGTGGTGTATTTCCAGTGTGACACAGTGCTCTCTGCTGCAACCTCTGTCCATGTCAGGAACTGTCCAGAGCAGGAGAGGGTTTTCTATGGGGATTTGTTGCTGCTCTGGACAGTTCCTGACAGAGATGACAGCAAAGAGCACGGTCACACTGGAAAAAATATGCCTCTTCCTGCAGGACATGCAGCAGCTGATAAGTAATGGAAGACTGTACATTTGTAAATTACTTCTATTTAAACATCTGTATAACTTTCTGACACTGGTGATTTGAAAACAATTTGTTTTACTCTGTAGTTCCACTGTGATGTATAGAAGTATCCTGCCGAGCTGCAGCGTCACCGTTTTTCAGGCGTTCGTGACAGCTGCTGTTTTTTTCCCCTCTTTATACACTCACCGGCCACTTTATTAGGTACACCATGCTAGTAACGGGTTGGACCCCCTTTTGCCCTCAGAACTGCCTCAATTCTTGGTGGCATAGATACAACAAGGTGCTGGAAGCTTCCTCAGAGATTTTGGTCCATATTGACATGATGGCATCACACAGTTGCCGCAGATTTGTCGGCTGCACATCCATGATGCCAATCTCCCGTTCCACCACATCCCAAAGATGCTCTATTGGATTGAGATCTGGTGACTGTGGAGGCCATTTGAGTACAGTGACCTCATTGTCATGTTCAAGAAACCAGTCTGAGATGATTCTAGCTTTATGACATGGCGCATTATCCTGCTGAAAGTCGCCATCAGATGTTGGGTCCATTGTGGTCATAAAGGGATGGACATGGTCAGCAACAATACTCAGGTAGGCTGTGGCGCTGCAACGATGCTCAATTGGTACCAAGGGGCCCAAAGAGTGCCAAGAAAATATTCCCCACACCATGACACCACCACCACCAGCCTGAACCGTTGATACAAGGCAGGATGGATCCATGCTTTCATGTTGTTGGCGCCAAATTCTGACCCTACCATCCGAATGTCGCAGCAGAAATCGAGACTCATCAGACCAGGCAACGTTTTTCCAGTCTTCTACTGTCCAATTTCGATGAGCTTGTGCAAATTGTAGCCTCAGTTTCCTGTTCTTAGCTGAAAGGAGTGGCTCCCGGTGTGGTCTTCTGCTGCTGTAGCCCATCTGCCTCAAAGTTGGAGGTACTGTGCGTTCAGAGATGCTCTTCTGCCTACCTTGGTTGTAACGGTTGGCTATTTGAGTCACTGTTGCCTTTCTATCAGCTCGAACCAGTCTGCCCATTCTCCTCTGACCTCTGGCATCAACAACGCATTTCCGCCCACAGAACTGCCGTTCACTGGATGTTTTTTCTTTTTCGGACCATTCTCTGTAAACCCTAGAGATGGTTGTGCGTGAAAATCCCAGTAGATCAGCAGTTTCTGAAATACTCAGACCAGCCCTTCTGGCACCAACAACCATGCCACGTTCAAAGGCCTCAAATCACCTTTCTTCCCCATACTGATGCTCGGTTTGAACTGCAGGAAATTGTCTTGACCATGTCTACGTGCCTAAATGCACTGAGTTGCCGCCATGTGATTGGCTGATTAGAAATTAAGTGGTAACGTGCAGTTGGACAGGTGTACCTAATAAAGTGGCTGGTGAGTGTATACTTCCTATAGATTCCTGTTACACACTTGCAGATTTCTTGCACTCTCTTCTATGGTGTTGCTGCCTTCGTTTTTCATACCGCCTTGTCTCTCTGTTTCTTAGTCCTCCATCAGACATGAGAAGAGTTACCCGCACAGGGCGTTCCTGGTCGACCCCTTTACCGCCCTCTAGAAAGCGAGGCCGCCATCCCCGGAAAGCTCTTCAGGCCCATAACTCTGAGATCGGAAGGAATGACGAACTGAAGGAGGACCCTCAGCTCACCGGACTGAACGCCGACATTGTAAAAAACGTGTCTGATCACGACTTACAGCTCCATCACCTGAAGAACTCCATCACCAGTTACTTTGGGGCTGCGGGCAGGATAGCGTGCGGGGAAAAATACCGCATCCTGGCGCGTCGAGTAACGCTTGACGGGAAGGTGCAGTACCTTGTGGAATGGGATGGCGCCACTGCCTCCTGACCTCTGACCTGGAGTGCCCCATCCCCCATGGTTCTTGAAGTGATAACTTATTATTCACCCCTTTACTGCCACAGTGCCTGCGACACACTGTAGCAAATGGGTGCGGGAATAGAGAAGAGAATATAGGTCTATTTTTATTGCGTTTGAGCGGTGACGATAGCGGACATTGCTTTTAACCAAATATCTGCAGCGGTGCACATCTGCAAGGGCGGCGGGGTTTACAGTGTTCATAGGGCGAGCGTTAGTGTTGTGTATGTGATGTAGGGATCGCGTGTAGTGCGGCTTAACCCTCTCCTAGATGGGTTGCCAATCGATATAAGTTATACTTGCATCTTTTCCAAGTCTTGTGACTCCCGTCTGGCGCGTCAGGCGTATCTGGGTCTGTTCTTTCCAGAACGCGTATTTTATATGTTTCGGATTTCTTCTGTATTCTGGCGAGGCCTGTGAAGCCGCGTCACATATTGTTACCAGACAGGTTAGAGCTGCAGGGTATAGATACAGTGTATATTGCTGGTATTAGATGGCAGGGTCCATTGCTGGTATGTGTTGGCAGTGTATAGTATAGATGCAGTGTATAGTATAGATGCAGTGTCATCCTCTATTGCAGTCCTTCTCAATTCCAGTCCTCAGGCCTCACCAACAGGTCATGAGGATTTCCTTAGTATTTCACAGGTGATACAATTATACTCTGTGCATCAGATATTATCGCAGGTGTTCTTTATATGGTATATCCTCAAAATATGACCTGTTGGTGAGGCCTGAGGACTGGAATTGAGAAGCACTGCTCTATTGTGTAAATAGAGAGAAACCTGTGGGGCGGGAAAAATTTATTCTGACATACAAAGGATGACACGTAGGGTAAACCCAGACTGCAGATGCTTTAAACATCTTTAATTGGCCGTATGGAAAAAATGGCTGCAAGCATGGACTCCCTTAATGGAGTATTACCACCCCTGCCCCAGTAATATGGACACCTGAACCCTCAGATCTGTTGCTGCATTCATCACACGTTACTTTTCTAATTGTCCATGACTGCCCCAAGATAACAAGGAGGAACCTCCCAGGAGCTGTCATAGACTCATGTTCCCCCGGGAACCTCCTGCTGTGTGTGAGAAAGCCGCCATAATCAATCTTGCAGCCAGGAGTGTCCACCCTTCAGCTGGTGGGGTGGTCTTACACTTTGATGGCACCCTTCCCTCCCTTGTCCTCAGTCATAGACGTTGATGGTTCTGTTCCCTCCTCTGTCCTCAGTCATAGACATTGATGGTTCCGTTCCCTATTCTGTCTATAGTCATAGAAGTTGATGGTGCCCTTCCCTCCTCTTTCCTCAGTCATAGTCATTGATGGTGCCCTTCCCTCCTCTGTCCTCAGTCATAGATGTTGATGGTGCTGTTGCCTTTAAGAATTTTGTCCGGATTGTTTATCTATGTGAATCCCCCGGTATGGACCTAGTCAGGTAGAGAGTCTTGTTTTACTGTTTCTTTTCCAATGTGATCTATGCAATATATTGTGGTCATTTTTATTTTTCCGAGTTTCTGACCAGGACAGGCAACCTTTAGTTTAGTAACGTTGGGGGCGTTCGCAGCGGTGACATCCTGCAGGTCGTAGCCAGAAGGGCAATCGTTTTGTATGTTTTGCTCTAATATTAATATTAATTTTTTTAATTTAATGGGAAACGATCGCTAAAGCTTCACATGACTGCTGGTGCAGAGTCCTCCCGGCAGGTTCAGTGACGGTCCTGACTCCTCTCAAATGTGTTCGGTGCTGGTGCCGACTCATCGCGGCCGTTTTCAGTGATGGTGACGACTCTTCCCGGTTCGGGTCCTACTTCTCCTGGCCGGGTTTGGTGCCGATCCCGACTCCTCCTTGACTGTATTCGGTGTCGGTGGCGACTCCTCCCGGCCGGGTTCGAGTCAGACGACTCCTCCCGTGTTTGGTGACTGTCCCGATTCCCCCTGACTGTGTTCAGTGCCGGTGACGACGACTCCCGGCCGAGTTCGGTGCCTCTGTTTTTTAGATCCTCCTTTTATACTTGTAATCCCTCATGATCCTCTGCTTTCTATTCACACAGAACAGTATATTTTTCAGCCAACTAAATGGTTAAACATTTTGTTCTTATTTTGTATAAAGAAACTGTTCAAGGAATTTTTGTAAAAATTTGTACAGAGCGTTGTCCTCAAATGTCACTTTTTTATAGTTGGATTTTTTTTTTTTTTTTTAATAGAATTCTGAATACCACTGATTCTGTGACATCATCTTATTTATCTTCTAAAGTCAAATGCTCCTTTCAGTAATAAAGCTGTACTTTAGTTTCTCATTGCAACCCCCATCATTAAAGTGCATTACCGTAGAAAACTGGAGTCCTACTTGTTGCTCTCACAATGTGTCATGGGGGGGACTACACTGCTCAAAATAATAAAGGGAACACTTAAACAACACAATATAACTCCAAGTAACTCAAACTTCTATGAAATCACACTGTCTGATAGCAGCACTGACTGACAATCACGGTCACCTGCAATTAGCAAGACCCCCTCAATAATGAAGGGTTCTTCAGGTGGGGAGCACAGACCACTTCTCACTACCTATGCTTTCTGGCTGATGTTTTGGGCACTTTAGATTGATGGTGCTGTTTTCACACTCGTATCTTGAGATGGACTCTACAACCCACACAAGTGGCTCAGGTAGTGCAGCTCATCCAGGATGGCACATCAATGCAAGCTGTGACAAGAAGGTTTGCTGTGTCTTGTCAGCGTAGTGTCCAGAGGCTGGAGGTGCTACCAGGAGACGGGGAGGAGGTCGTAGTGTCCAGAGGCTGGAGGCTACCAGGAGACAGGCCAGTATACCAGGAAATGTTGAGGAGGCCGTAGTGTCCAGAGACTGAAGGTGTTACCAGGAGACGTGGAGGAGGCCGTAGGAGGGCAACAACCCGGCAGCATGACCGCTACCTCCGCCTTTGTGCAAGGAGGTCTAGGGGAGCACTGCCAGAGACGCAGAGTCTGGAGACGCTGTAGAGAGCTGCCTACAAAATCCTGTGCTGTCCCACTAGGGGTGTTACTATTATTCGCACCCTTCGCTGAAGTCTGTACTTTTTGTGGTCCTAGTATAGTAAAAAAAGTGGATTTTTTATTCGCTGTAAAATCCCTTTCTCATAGTCTTCATTGGGGGACACAGACACCATGGGTTATAGGCTGCTGACACTGAGAAAAAAAACAAAACAGAAGTCTGCTCCTTCCAGCAGGCTATATCCGCCCAATGGCACCAAGCTAATTCAGTTTGTGAAAAAGCAGCAGAAGCAGATACAAGCAGTAAACAAGTCAATCATCAGAAAAATAACCTGAAATCGCAGGTCCACCTGAACCGGAAATGAAAAGAAGGGGTGGGTGCTGTGTCCCCCAGTGAAGTCTACGAGAGAGGACTTTTTTGGTGAGTAAATAATCCACTTTTCTCGTGCGTCTTCTTGGGGGACACAGACACCATGGGACGCCCAAAAGCAGTCCCTTGGATGGGAAAGAAACAGAGCGGAAGCCACTGCTGCCTGCAAGACCTTACGACCCAGACTCTCATCGGCCAACGCAAAGGTGTCCACGCGATAGAACCGGGAAAAGGCATGGAGGGAAGTTCACGTGGCGTCCTTGCACACCTGAAGGTCTGAAGCCCCGTGGCGAATCGCCGAGGAGGCACCCACAGAATGAGTGGAATGGGCTCGCAACCGAAAAGGAGGCACCTTACCCTTACTGCAGTAGGCCTGCGAGATGGCGGAGCGCACCCAGCGAGCAAGCATTGCCTTGGAAGCCTCCAGCGCTTTCTGGGGACTATCTGGAATGAGGAAAAGAGAATCCAAACGACGAAAGATACACGCGCAGGACCCCCACGACATCCAACTGGTAGAGAGCACGCTCCTTAGGATGCAAGGGAGCCGGGCAGAAGGAAGATGTCCTCATTGAGGTGGAATGCCGAGAGTACCTTTAGGCTGAAAAGAAGCCACAGGACTGAGCTGATGTAAATTAAGGAAAGGGGACTTGCAGGAAAGAGCTGCCAGTTTGGACATATGCTGAGCGGAGGTGACAGCTATTAAAAACAAAGGGAGGTTCAAAGGGAGCCGACTGTAAGGCATTCAGAACTAGGTTAAGGTCCCAAGGGGGGGGGGGGGGGGGCGGGTGGTTATCAGTAAGGGGGAACAAGATGAGCCACCCCCTGAAGAAAGGGCTTAACCGGAGAGAGAGAGATGCTAGAGGTCTCTGGAAGAAAACCGAGCGAGCCGAAATCTGGCCCTTGAGGGAAATAAGATAGACCAGAGTCCAACCCTGCCTGGAGGAAGGAAAGGAGTCTAGGCAAGGAGAAGAAAAGGGGGGAGGCGGAGGAGTCGGCACAATGACAGAGATAAGCCCTCCAATATCTGTGATAAATCCGGGCCAAGGCGGGTTTACGTGCCCGCAACATGGTCCTGAGAACTCTTATCAGAAAAACCGCGAGACCTTAAGATCCAGGTCTCAATAGCCATGCTACAGGAGATCGGCGTTATCCGGGAGGTGCAATGGGATGTCAGTGGCGAGGTTGACTAGCTCCGCGTATCAAGCGCGTCTGGTCCTGTCCGCCCGTCGCCTTGATCTTTCGCACTACTCATGGGAGCAGTGGAAGGGGAGGAAAGAGGAACAGTGGAGCAAACTGACTCCAAGAAATCACCAGTGCATCCACAGCCAGCGCTTGAGGGTCCCAGGAGCGTCAAAGGTCGTCAGTCGGCGATTGAGGTGAGATCAGGTCGACATCTGGGTTCCCCCACCTGTGGCATATTTGGGCAAAGACCTCTGGATGCAGTGTCTATTCTGTGTCCACGCGGGTGCAACAGAGTTGGCTAGCCAGTTTTCCACCCCTGGTATGTGGAACGCTGCTCTCTGCCCAGGAGAGGATCAGCACCACTTCCTCCATGGCGGACTTGCTGCGAGTCCCTCCTTGGTGATTTATATACGTCACAGCCGTGGCGTTGTCTGTCTGCACCCGTACAGAAAGACATTGGAGCTGTGCCTGCTAATGGAGAAGAGAGGTGAATCGCCCGAAGCTCTAATACGTTGATTGGGAGAAGAGCCTTATGCGCCGTATGACTCTGCCAGACTCCGCCCCAACCCTGCAGGATGGCATCGGTGGTCACAATGTGCCAGCGAATGGGAAAGAACGAGCGTTCCGGGCAAATGCGTGGGGATTGATTCCACCACTGTAGGTCTTGTTGTAGGCGAGCCGGAATCCTGATCCTCTGCTCCAAGGTGGGGAGAGATCTGTCCCACCATGACAGTAGGAAGAGTTGAAGGGGGTGAGAGTGAAACTGGGCGTAAGGAACAGCCTCCATGGAAGCCACCATCTTCCCCAGAACCCACATACAATAGCGGATGGGAACTAGATGGCAGCTGCAGAGGGTCCTGATGCCCCAACGCAGATAGATAACCTTGTCCTCCGGGAGAAAAACCCAAGCTTGTCTCGAGTCAAACCTCATTCCTAGAAATTGGATGGACTGGGAGGGGATCAATAAGGACGGTTGAGAAGCCAGCCGGACTGAGACAGTGTGTTATCCAGAGTGATGGGAAGATTCTCCAAATTCTGGATCCTGGACGGAGCTTTGACGAGGATGTTATCCAGGTAGGAAGTGACTCAAATCCCTCGGGTTCGAAGGAGTTCCATGACAGCCGCCATGGTCTTGGTGAAAACCCAAGGGGCTGTGGCCAGACCAAAGGTGAGGTCTACAAACTGATAATGGTCCAACTGCAGAAATCGCTGGTGGGGGGGGGGGCAGTATGGGAATGTGTAGTCCTGGATGTCCACCGAGCAAAGGAACTCTCCCGGTTCCAGGAACTCACCCTGCAGGGATTCCATCCGAAAATGGGACAGGCGCACGTGGCGGTTCAGGCGTTTGAGGTCCAGGATCGGGTGCACAGAGCCGTCCTTCTTGGAACCTCTAAGAGGCTTGAGTAAAAACCTCTGAAACACTGATAAGTTGGGACTGGAATGATGACCCCCTTGTCAAGCAGAGCGAGAAGAGCCTGCGGAAAAACCTGCCGCCAGAAAAGACGAATGGGGACTTGAGAGAGAAAATAATGCTTGTGAGGGAGGAAAATTCGATTTTGTAGCTTGGGAGAAGATGTCTCGAACCCACACACCCTGGATGTAATGGAGCAAGAAATCCCGGTAATCCCAAAAGCGTCCCCTCCCCCCCACACACTCGAACAGAGTTGGGAGGGTGAGGACCTTCAGGATGCGGTGGACTTAGAAGGGCCTGACTTGAAAGAACGGTTAGGATTGGGCTGTCCTTGCCAGGAGGATCTCGTTTTGGAGAAGGCAGGACGTTTGGTCTGTGGCGCCATCCTGTTGGAATGGGAAGGCAGTAGAGTCTGAAAGGAACGAAAAGGACCCGACTTGCGACTGGCCTCTGGACGCTTGGGTCGCTGTTGGGGAAGATGAGAACTCTTACCCCCGGTAGCATCAGAGATGATCTCGTCCAACCTTTTCCCAAACAAGTGGCCACCAGTAAAGGGGAGATTGGTAAGAGTACGCTTGGAGACTGAATCCGTCCACTGCTCACGTAGCCAGAGGGAACAATGGATGGCTACAATGTTTACGGGAGCGAAGGCAGAGCTGCTGGCGGAGTCCAAGGAGGCGGAGCAAAGATACTGGCTGGCATCCTGAATTTCATGCTGTAGTGCCTGAAAGTATGCCCTCCTTCAGTTGTTTCGCCCAAGCCGAAACAGCCTTCGACACTCAGGTGTAGGCTAAGGTAGAAGCAAGGAGGCACTAGTAGTCTCGAAGGCTGATCTGGCAAGGGTCTCAACACTCTTGTCCGTGGAGTCCTTGAGAGAAGCTGTATTGTCCAAAGGGAGAATGGTGGACTTAGACAGGCGGTAAACGGGCGGGTCTACGGAAGGGGATCCGACCGAAGAGCAACCTTTTACTGAGGGAAGGGGTAAAGCATGTCCATGCGTTTAGGTTTGAAGACTCGTTTGACGACTTATTTTCCAAGAATTGGAAAATCGCCAAACTCCTTATGACGGTGGAAAAATGCATGGACGCGCCTAGCGCTCTTAATAAAGAAGACCTCACCTGAGGGCGGATCCTGAGGGTCCTTGAGCTGAAAAGTGTCATGGATAGAGGTCACTAGACTGTCCACCATGGGGGACATGTGAGCTGAATCCGACTCAGAGTCCTCTCTCATATGTCTCTGTAGCTCCCTGGCATCTCTCTCTCTCTGTCATGTCTCTGTATTCGGAACCTGGTGGTTCGACTGAGGAGCATGAGTGTCTAGGCGAGGCAGACTCACGAGCGAGAGCCCTGAGAGGCAGAGGAGGAACGGGAAGATTAGGTTTCACTTCGTTTATGGGGGTGGCCCACAAGCTGCGCCATCTGAGAGACGGAACGGCAGAGAGAGCGTGCCCAGGCCGGGTTTCTCCGAGTCCTGGAATGGTGCGTCATCCTGAGCAGTCGGCGGTACAAAGCAGATCACGAGGGGCAAGCAGCGCAGAGGGGCTGTGAATATCCAGAGGAAGATTTGCTTTTACATGAAGAACAGAAGTAATAAGTGACAGAAGCTGGAGCCAGCTGCTGCTGATGAGAAGTTTTGAGCTGGAGTCGGACATAAGGCAAGTAATAGACCAAAAAGAGGAGAAAAAAAAAATGTAGAATCTGCCCCCTAGTGAAATAGGAGCAGTGAGCTGAGGTGGGCTGACAACTGTGTCTAACAGGGTGCTACACCTGGGAGCTGAGCAGAGCACTGGAAGAAAAGTAGAAGAAAGGGACAAAATTAGAATGCATAAGGAAAAAAAATCTGATGATGAGTCCACAAGGGGGAACTTACCAAAGAGCAGGGTTCTAAGCAGTCCCAGCACTCGAGGATGTGGTGAGGAGACCGAGGGATAGAGAAGCTGACCGCCAGGAGTAGCAGGGGGCCAGAGCAGCATACCGGGAAGGAGCTGAGGCGAGAACCGGAAGCCAGGTGCTGCGCCCAGGGCTGGAGAAAGTGCGGGAACCTGGGCCTGAGACGAGCACTGCGTGGGAGGACCAGAGCTCACAGCATGCCTGGCGGTGTTATCGCACTAATAGCGATTTCTTCCTCTTTGTGCGGTATCCAAATTATATCAAATAATACTATGAGCGCTCATACAGATTCACACAGACACCAATAGCAATTGGTATCAATGCAAAAAGATTCTGCTTTATTACACAAACAACAGTTCTTATACTAGTTATGACGTACAGGAAAAGGGTGGTTACATCATTGGTTAATACTGGCACAATTGGCTATTTGCCTACTCGGGAGGGTCTTATGCTGATGAGTTCCTAAGTTATGTGACACCCAGACAACTCGCTTCCCCCCCTCCCAAGTCTTAAGAGAACAAAGACACATTCAAGTATATATAATGATTTCCATATGGCAGTACGAGCTATACCTGAGTATACATATACATATAGATATTTTTCAGACTATATCTCTCACAACTCCCTCCTTTTTGCAGACTGTAGGATCAATGAGAGAAGGCGAAGTGAGGTGCATACCCTCGCCCTAAATGACGCAGAGCTGGACTTTCCTATTTCTTCACCAGGTCCCCCCACAATCCTCTTTGGTATCGCCTTCCTATTGTCCTAACAGCCCCGCAATTATCAAAGATTATCAGTTCGTTTAAGGGCAGAGTTGCGCTCTTGAAATAATTGATCATAATAGTCTTTGTCTTTGATAGGGTTACTATTCATATACATGGTGTTTGAGGTCACTGATGTGTTGAATGTATGTAAGGCAAGTTTCTTGAAACAAGGAATGACACAACAACATATAAGGCTTAATATTACAAAAACAACAACAAGTGTGATAACTAGGTTGGCTACTACATTGGACCAGCTTCCAAACCATTTCTCAAGCCATGACGTAAAAGCATTATCAATTCCAGAGTTCTCCGCCAGTTCCTCTGATAAAGCCGTGAGTCCTTGTAATGCCTTTGTGATGCTTCCATCAGGGGCAGTGTTGTTGGGAATGAATGTGCAACACGAAGCTCCGAACATCTTACAGACCCCTCCTTTTTCAGCTAAAATCATGTCGAGGGCCAGTCTGTTTTGCCAGGCCATTATTGAGGTGGAGCCTAGTTGTTCTGCAATTCCCTTGACAGCATCACTGGTGTAGTTAACGAATCTCTGTTTATTATAATAGAGATAGTTAATCCAATCTACATTTTTATTAATGGCAATCATAGGAATGAGAGATTCAAAACCTGCTGCTATCTGGTTTCTGGCTTTAAACTCATCTGGGACTCCTCTAGGAACTCCTATTGCATCAATATAGACATGTGGGTCAAACGATGTTGGGAGTGATCTCTTACTACGTTTGTGATTAACCTCATTCCATTTAGGTGGGGAAAATATCTGGAAAGGTATAAGTATCTTAACTAAGGCCCACTGGCCTACCCATTCTGTCTGCATCCTGGGTCGGAGTTTCAGGTCTCCGCACATCCACCAGATATCTGCTTGCTGGTTTATTTGATTAATAAACCATCTATCTAGATAACCGTCACTTCTATTGCTTGGGTCAGTGAGTTGTACAATGTGTGAACAATACCCTGGAGGAAAAGCACCAAGGGGTAGTCCTACACTATTGCGTTCAAAACAAGTATAGTTCCCAGGGTACGGAACTACACCAAAGCCCATATGATCTTCCTCCTTTACTGCAGGATATAATAATGCTAGGGTTTTACAACGTGGGGCCATTTCATTAATAGGAACAGTTTCAGAGTACATCTTAAGGATGCACTTGAGACCTTCAGGATCAGTGATATAATCTAATGGAAAAGGTACAGTTCCTAAATGGGGACAAGCTGCAGCACAGGCAATACAGTCAGATTTATCCTGAGAAAGGGCTGTATAACGTACCCATTCTACCCATAAGTTGGTATCGGAGAACCCAGTCTCGATGGCTAACTTATCTTCGTATTTAAGATTGCCCAAGTATTTAACACCAAATATTGGCAGAGGGGTAGGATTTGCCTGTGTATCCTTTCCCATTACCATTATCTTGAACTGACCTATGGGATCTTTGCCCTCTACCACTGCTCATAGGACATAAGTCCCTGAATCTTCTTGAGTGGGATTTCTAATTGATAGTGTTAAGGTTAAATTTATATGTTGACCTCTCTCTATGGAGAGAAGCCAAAAACCCAGGTAAAGGATGGTTTTTTAATTATATCTAGAGTTGGAATCCTGCAGTATTACCAGCTCGTTACTTATACGTCACTGACACAGATAAGACAATGTATCATGATTATAAGCCTGGAGAAATGGCCCAAGTTTTATTATGGTAATCACATTTTATAGACAGATAGAATATAGGGTGGTAACAAATGCTAATAAGACATAGATGAGGCGGTGCTAGTGATTTAGATATTCAGTCATGCGCAATGGCATCTATATTAGTATTCATTATTATTATTCAAAAAGGTTAGAACAATACATTCTGTGCAATGATACTTTCACATTATTCCCACTGTAACAGACAGGCAGCTTTCCTCTGAGAATGGCCTTGAACGCTGATAAACATGTCTCTGAGGGAAATAGTTCTTGAGACAAAACATTCTTTCTAGTGTCCATATCAGAAGTTTTCCAAGGTAAGAAATGGTCCAACTATAAGTTAACCCTATCAGGGACTCTCTAATATGCTGGAGCTTCTGAGCAAGAGGCCTATATATATATGTAGTAATACAGGTACGGTGCAGGTAGGTAAAATCGCATCGCTGGCCTTATCATTCCCCCATTTGACATCCGTGAAGCATGGATATGGGTCATCACTGGTGGTTGGGTCGTAGCCGGAGGTTTTAAGGACTCTACCCTCAGTCGCAGGTTGATCAAGGGACCACAGGTGAAAACATCCTCCAAGTACTAGTACAGCATCCAACCTCCAGAAATGTCCAGGCGGCACAGATTCAAGAGAACCGATAAGAGAAAGAAAGCATAGTAACGTTAGTCTCTTATATGAGGGTGAAGCTTCTTCCTGTTTGTCGAGGTTTTACACGAGAGAAAATACACATGAACACTTTTACTGAAAAACAGATCAGTATTATGCATAAGACCACTTGGAAGAGACCCTGAAGGACTCCCATTAGTTTATGGGCATCACCATAGGATAGACAAAAGTAGTACCATACATTTTATTGAAAGTTATAGATTGCGGAACAAACTTACAGCAGATGAGGTAGGTAGATCTGCAATAACCGAAAGAAAATACTAAACAATGGATGAGTCTGTACAGTATACGCCAATATACAGCTTAGTTACAACAAAACAAATAAAAGCTTATTATCAATACTCAAACAATCATATATATATAACAAATACCTCTCCGGATTTTATCAAAATAACCAAACCTTATTGTCTCATCACTCCTGTCCCTAAGATTTGTCCCTAATCTTGACTACAGATGTAGCCCCCTTCTCTAGGTCCCTTTACCGTAGGACTGCTTTAAAGGTAAGACAATCCTCCGTCCCGAACCTAACTAGTCTCCTGTCACTCCTACGTCGCCCTGTGACACTGAGTGATCAGACAATAAGTTCTTCACTGTATATAACAGATGTGACTCTATCACAAGGACTCTACCACTTTGGTATCATGTGGGTATTGGAAAGTCACAAAAACTAACTTTAAAAAGTTTCTGAAAATAAAAAGTTTAGATGTGAACAAATCTTATCTCATGGCAAAAGCAAAAATAAAAAGTTGATTGATACATAAACCAAAAACAGCATAACAGGTAAATGCAATAAAATCTCCACAATGTGACCTACTATGTAACCACTAGATTCACTTATAATAACCAATTAGTGAATTCACAATCTTCAGTAAGGGATTCTAAAAATTTCCACTTCTTTTTAGTCTTTTTACTTCATTTTGTACCTAGAAAACGTCTTTATGATTAGATCACACAGGTCTAATGACTGGTCGCATGGTCGCATCTCTTCCTGTATATAATCATATAGTATAATACATAGACCAATAATATGAAGTAACTGGGCGCTTATTACCGATATAATATTTGGATCCTACTGAATTGTCTCTTGTCTGACTGAGATCATCATATATTACACATAAGATAACCACCATAGAAATAACAGCAAAGTGTAAACGATACATCACCTAAGGTTTCAAAGCCTTTTTATGAGAATAATATATCATATGATCCTTTTTGTAATAGTAGCATTGGTATGGATCCTTTATCCTTAAACCCATCTTTTGACTGACAGGCCTCTTTACAGACACTTGGATTCTTGGCCTCAGTTATATCGCTTCTTTTAAGGCCATTAGTATCACCTCAGACATTGGCTTTGTCGTCTCCCATAGTTTTGTCTGACCTGTAAAGAAGACACCAATACAGACAAGGACATACCTATATGGACCACCTGTGGCAGCTGGATGACGTCCACTTACATTCCCTAAAACAGGCAGGAAGATGACAGACTATGCAGACAGGCACTTTACGGTGTTACTTACAGTAGGTTATGACAGGTGTAGATAATACAGCCGTACACAACCCTCTCTGCTATATTTGTTGTCCCCTGGGCCGCCCAATGTGAGGATACTACACCACATTACACATGGCTTCCTTCTGCTGGTTTTCTCAGATAACTTACAGTGGGATACAAGGCAGGCGGCAAACACAGTTACTTACTGTCTGACTGCCATCTTTACCCAGTACCTCTTCTCCATCCGCTGGTCTCACAGCTTGTTGCTGATTGTTTCTGGAAAAGACTTAAAAACAAACAGATCCACATCTCCCCCTCCACTATGTACGGTTACCTCAGGAAGAGACTGGAAACATCTCCCCATTCCCTTGTACGCTTTGTACACTGTTACCTTGGGAAGAGCACAGAAACCACCGCATCACCAGCTTTATCCATCATCCATCACCCTTTTTGGCATCAGGGTTTGTCAGCGTGAACGTTGCGTCAGCCGCTCTATGGCACATTTCTTCTTCTTTGAACAGTTTTTTTTTTTTTTTTTTTTTTTTTTAACAAGTGTTTTTGGTAAGCCCAGGGACCAAACAAATCTCTAATTTGCCAATTAACCCATAATGGTGGGCTTCATATAGACATCTGCACAGTTACCCTCAACCATCTTACATGTCTCAGTGATTGTCCTCACCTCCAGCTTATGGCAGGAGCGGTTTCTGCAGTGGAACGTCACTCTGCATGGCGGTCACCATATATCCTTGCGTCTTGTGTCATCCATCTTTGAAAAGTCTGAGATAATCTACAATAAAAAACTTTTAAACTTTCATTAATATTTGGGCTTTCAATTACATTTTCATCTTTCACAATTTAAAATATCAAACACAATAAGTAATAAAAACATCCTTATTCAAAAATAAAAAATTTGTACGGTGTTTAAAAAAATTTAAAACATCAAAATTGGCTACTCCATCAAAATGGGCTGCTCCCATTTCCATTCACCTCTATCCCCTCCCCCATTTGAATCTACATCAAGAGGCAACAGAGATGCTGGATTCAATGCACTTAACACAAAATATATATATATTGGGGGGGCATAAGGAGTGCAGACTGGAGCCATGGACATGGGTTTGGTTTTTACTAGGGATAAAAGTACATATATATATTCATGAGCTAAGTTTGCTATAATCATCACAAAACTGTTACCCCTAAAAATAAAAACATTAAAAAAATTTAATGAATTCGCTGAAATGAATATTCCTTCAATACGCTGCTCTTATCAGTAAGCAGAACGCTCTGAGCTTCACTTCTAACCTTGAGCAGTGAGCAGTAAAATCATAGATACAAGAGTTAAAACTTCTTGGAAGTTTTTTTTTTTTTTTTCTAACATCCTTGAAGTTACAGAAGATATCAGCGCTGTGCTCTTATGCACCAGACTGTAACCTTGGACAGTGGCACACATACTTATAACTTAGTAGGAAAAAAAACAATTTGCGTAGAACTTATTAGGATAGATGTGTACACATATGTACACATATATATATATAAACACTTGTTAAATAAAGTTACATAGAAATATATATATTTTACTGTAGTAAACTACTTCTTCTTTGAAATATCATACGTTGGGGACACACACTTAAAGAAAATCTGCTTACAATATATATTGGGATACATATATATACTTTTTAAATAAATGTGTAAGTTACAGTAATAAGTTACTACAGGCTCCTTATACCATTGGGTTCTTAATAAGTGCACAAAATTCTGCGTTTGATCTTTACCAATTATCACTTTCTCTTGACATTCCTAATAAAACGTACTTTTTCTCTCTGACTCCTACTGACACTTCCGTATAACAATCTTATACAATAATAGGTCTACTAGACCTGATTCCTTCAAACAATCTCTATACTTTTCCTTTCAACAAACCTTTGTCTAACTTTCTTCACCATCAGGTAATAACATTCATTAATAAATGTGCAAAACAGTTGTTAGACTCTATCGGAGAGTCCTGTGCCCGCCCCCTCAGTGACACTAAGCAGTATGGGCGGAGGACAGAAATGCCAGGAGTTAAAATGGCCACCGGACTAGATAACCGGATATAGGGGTGTTGGCTTAGGGCATGGTTTTGAGACGTCACAATTATAATACAGACGTAGATGATATGGGGAGTGGTTGGCTTTCCGTCGCCATCTTTGAGGGCTGATTACAGAAAAGTGGCGTACACAAATAAGCAAATGTTCCACGGTCGGGACAACAGAAAATGATCAACATTTTGTAACACGTAACATACTTCTAGAGGGGAACACCAGCTTAGTAAAACTGGCTGAAATACAGTATAATGTAGGAGCGTACATTACATTACACTAACAGCTCTGATTCTTTCTTTCCCTAATGCTGCTTGCATGTGATCTGCAGCCCTCAGAGCTGGTTGATGACCTTGTACAAAACATAACAAATAACACACATTATGTACTTTGTATGCTGCTTCACTACGCAGCATTAATTAACCTCTTCAGCTCTCTCAGTACTGTATCTAGCAATGAGCTGGACTGTTCTCCTTGTCTGAGTACGTGGCTTTGTACTTAGACACTTACATGGCAATATACACTATTTGAGGTTAGGCTGCCCACCTCCACAAAGGCATTGGTCTTACAATCAGGTAAGGGGCACTTTAAATCAAAGTAACTACTTCAACAGCCGACCAAGGGGAAGATTCCTGCAGAACAAAGGGTCTATACGCCACCATTGGACGTAGGTTGGCTTTTCGCAGGATCTGGGGTTTGTATACAGATATAAACTGGGTACAATGGTGTAACATAATGATGTGGCTTGGGTCTGCCACACACACTACAATATTCTGTCTTATCTAGATATTGTTGGTCACCGGCACATGACATGTCCACCCAGCTGGACCTGTGCTTCCCACCCATTATCCTAAATGTTTTCCTTCTGTCTGACCCTCTGGCTCTCATCTATCTACTCCACACCCTCCTCTCTTAGAACTCTAATACTTGATTCCCCCTTAGGGATAGTACTTCGATTAACCCCTAAGATTCCTGGAAATTTCAAGGACCCATTTGCCCTGCATGTTACATGTAGGTCTGGTTACCTACCCACAAGGCAAAAATAAGTGTGCACAGGAGTGTAAGGGGTTTCCCAAGTGTTGGTCAGAGAGCCAGAGGCTGGTGGGGCTAAGGCATGTATCTGCCTTCATATCAAGCCTCCTAAAGATCTGTTCTAGATCTTGCACTGCATCTTTACATGCCCATCGCTATCTTCCTTAGCTTCACATCAGCTTCACATAAACTTCTTGTGGAGACTGGTGATCCCTTTTTTTAGAGAATAACTGTCTCATCCTTGCTCAGCTAATCCCTAGGTAGCGTATTGGGGAACGAAACCTAAACCTTAGGTTTTAACAAGCACAGCCGCTATAGGCCCAGCCGTCACAGTGACACACTATGGCGACGCACTACAGCAACCTTGCTATAGGCCCAGCCGTCACAGTGACACACTATGGCGACGCACTACAGCAACCTACTGTCCCTCGTTGCTAATTCCTCCTAGGGGGCAAGGGGGTAAGTCACAGATCTTCTGACCTGCTCTCTACCACAGTACAAGCACAAATAATGGGATCAATACAAGTATTGTTCCCGCTGCTCGAGACAGATATCACTTATCAGGAACCCGTTCACTCCAAAAGTTATGTGCCTGCTGTCTGTGACCTCGCAGCTGTTCTCGATGCCATGCTGTATTACAAGGGTTAAGAATTAATCACAGCCTCCCCGTAAGGACGCAGAAGTGAATAAGTTCGGCAATCCCTTTCCTTAATTCAGCATAAATACAGCAACAGCTTATCTCAATCACACCACAGTTTGCGACGGCAATGCAGCACTTTAACCTTGTCCTATCCTGGGTTACAGAGTTCTTTGTCTAACAAATAGACTCAGCTTTACAAACATATAGAGAACACAGGTGACGGGAATCTGATTAGATCCGTTCCCCTGAGGCGCAGATAGTACGTAAGAAAGGAAAGTCTTTCTTACCTGGCCAGTTATATCTGCGCGTCCGATGACGGATAAATCACCACATCCCGTCAGTCTGCGTTCTAGTTTGCAAGCGGCTGAGTCCCTGCCAAGGGCGCCAAATGTTAAGGTTAAATTTATATGTTGACCTCTCTCTATGGAGAGAAGCCAAAAACCCAGGTAAAGGATGGTTTTTTAATTATATCTAGAGTTGGAATCCTGCAGTGTTCCCACTCGTTACTTATACGTCATGGACACAGATAAGACAATGTATCATGATTATAAGCCTGGAGAAAATGGCCCAAGTTTTATTATGGTCATCACATTTTATAGACAGATAAAATATAGGGTGGTAACAAATGCTAATAAGACATAGATGAGGCGGTGCTAGTGATTTAGATATTCAGTCATGCGCAATGGCATCTATATTAGTATTCATTTTTATTATTCAAAAAGGTTAAAACAATACATTCTCTGCAATGATACTTTCACATTATTCCCACTGTAACAGACAGGCAGCTTTCCTCTGAGAATGGCCTTGAACGCTGATAAACATGTCTCTGAGGGAAATAGTTCTTGAGACAAAACATTCTTTCTAGTGTCCATATCAGAAGTTTTCCAAGGTAAGAAATGGTCCAACTATAAGTTAACCCTATCAGGGACTCTCTAATATGCTGGAGCTTCTGAGCAAGAGGCCTATATATATATATGTAGTAATACAGGTACGGTGCAGGTAGGTAAAATCGCATCGCTGGCCTTATCAATAGGAACAGAGGATTACATCTATCATACCTGCAGGTATGGGATTGCTTTTATGAGTGTCATTCTCTGCAATAGGTTTTCCCCTTTGTTAACTCTAGAGGTGGCTCCTGTTGGAGTATATCCCCAACTATTTCAAACCGTGGTTCTAGAGTTTTTCGGACGTGCTTTTTCACCACTACCCAATCTCCTGGCTGTAGAGAGTGGGTCGCCTCTATGCTGTCTGGATCTGGAAGAGAAGCAAACACTTGGGAATATATGTTAGATAATCTTTTTTTTGAGACAGATAATATAGTCAGTAAGGTTACTATGCTGCATCTGGAGTTGTTGTGGAAAATAAAGCCCTAGCCTAGGGGCATTTCCAAAGAAAATTTCATAACGGCTGAGGCCTGTCCTTCGGTTAGGGGTATACCGAATGGAGAAGAGTGCTAGGGGTAGGCACTCTGTCCATGGCTTTTTCAGCTCAGCCATAGCTTTCTGCAGCTTAGATTTGATAGTTCCATTCAGTCTTTCTACTCTACCGCTACTTTGTGGATGGTAGGCTGTATGGAAGGCTTGCTCAACGCCCAGGGCCCCCATGATTTCCTTCATGACCTCCCCTGTGAAATATGTACCACGGTCACTTTCAATTGTCTCTGGGACCCCATAATGACAAATTATCTCGTTAATAAATTTCTTGGCAACAGATTTCGCAGTGGCTTTGGCCACTGGATATGCCTCTGGCCATCCCGAGAATAGGTCTACACACACTAGTACATATTCAAGGGTCCCAACTTTGGGTAGTTGGATGAAGTCGATTTGTCTTTGGAAGGGGAAATTGGGCCTGGGGGTCTGTCTCAAAGGTGTTTTTACAGTCTTTCCTACATTGTGATGGGCACAAATCATACAAGCTTGGGTAAACTTGGCTGCTGCAACACTAAATCCTGGGGCATGCCAATATTTATTCACCAGATCAGACATTGCAGTCTTTCACAAGTGGGTGTTACCATGGGTGGCCTGAGCTGCGGTAGGAAACAGGGCACGGGGTAAACACAATTTCCTTTTTATTTCCCATGCTCCCTCAGGGTTCATCTTAGCTCCTTTCTTTTCCCACCCAGACTTTTCTTCCTTACTGGCTTGAGATTGCAATGTTTTAAGCATTTCAAAATCAACTGGCAGGGAAATGTCTTGTTGTACTGCTGCAATCCCTGCAGGGTCATGTCTGGGATTTTGTGCAGCAGCCTTTGCTGCCTGATCAGCCCAATGGTTCGCTTTAGCTTCAGGGGTTTTATCTGAAGAATGGCCCTTGATCTTAACAATGGCCACCTTCTTTGGCAACAGCAAAGCATCCAGTAGGACCTTTACACCCTTACTATTTTTAATTGGCTTGCCAGTTGCTGTGAGAAAGTATCTAGCCTTCCAGATGGGACCATAATCATGGGCAATCCCAAACCCATATCTGGAATCAGTGAATATGTTTGCAGTTTTTCCCTCTGCATATCTGCAGGCCTCTTTCAAAGCCTTAAAGGGAACCATTCACCCCGTGGCCCCCGGCAGAAACTGACATACAGTGACATAAAGGTCAATATACTTACCACATCGCTTCCGGTCCCGTCCCGGATCCCGTTGTTGACACTGAGAAATCGCTGATTCTTCTTCTCCCGCCCATTATGGTAATGAGCTGAGATGAGTCCAACGTCCATAGGAAACGACGGACGAGTCCAACTTATTCATGAGGTCCCCTTCTCGTCGCCGCCCATCCACGCCTCCTGGAACTTGATTGACGTCTTCAGTCTTCTGACGAATTCCCGGGCAGGCGCCGTTGCGATGGTCTCATCACCTCTCTGCGCCTGCGCGGTAAACAGGATACGTGTTCGAGGCAATCGGCGCACGCGCAGTAAGCAGTGAAGCTGCGGAGCGGCTTCAATTGTGAACTGCGCATGCGCCGAAAACGACTGTCACGGCGCCTGCGCGGGATCCGGCGAGAAGAAAGAAGACGAGGAGGAAGAGGACCCGGCGTCAATCAAGAGTCGGAGGCGGGGAGAAGGCTGGACTTTGGGCCCGGCGGCGCTCATTACCATAATGGGCGCGAGAAGAAGAATCGCCGATTTCTCCGTGTCAACAACGGGATTCGGGACGGGACCGGGAGCGATGTGGTAAGTATATTGACCTTTATGATGTCACTGTATGTCAGTTTCTGCCGGGGGCCACGGGGTGAATGGTTCCCTTTAAGTTCGGCCTCTTGTGCAGACATATGAGGAGGCAGGGGTTCTGCCTTGACGATTTCATGTTGGGTAACAACTGCGTATCCAGTATAAAATTTTCCCTGGACACCATACCGCGATCCATCCACAAAGAGCTCCATTTCTGGGTTTTCTAGGGGGGGTGTCTACCACATGATCAAACCCTGCCGTCTCTTGGGACATTAATTGGAGACAGTCATGTGACTCCTCTGAGTCAGGAAGATACTGTGCTAGGTGACTACTACTACTACTCCCTCCCCCCTCCAGAGGTAGCAGAGTAGCCGGGTTCAGAGTTGTGCACCTTTGGTGACATTTGGTGGCATAAGGAGTGCACATTAAAGTCTAAGGTGCCGGGCAGTGGAGAGGTGCTTGGGCTGCACTTGTGTTAGAATGGCAGTGATGTCATGTGGGGCAAGTACTGTAACAGGGTAGTTCAGTACAATGTCAGAGCTTTTATCAAGCATGAGGTGTACAGCTGCAACAGCACGGACACAAGACTGAGCTCCTCTAGCTACTGGGTCAAGTCTGGCAGAGTAATAGGCCACAGGACGTTGTTTGCCTTCCCTTGCTTGAGTGAGGACAGCTGAGGCGTGGCCAAGAGACTCAATAGTGCAATAGAGTCTGAAAGACTTGCATAGATAATAGAGACACAGCATTTGACTCTGCATTGGTAACTCCCTATGGGCGTTCCATTTGCTGAGAGCGTCCATTTGTTTCCTTCTCTCTGGGGCGGAGAGGTGCACGACACTCAGGCCTAAAATGTCCATATGTGCCACAGTTTAAACACCTACCCCTGCGTGGAAATATTCCTCCCTTTCCCTCTTCTGGGTGGAGCTGATAAGCAGCCACACCCGCTCTAGGTCTTCTGGTGAATTCTACTTCCACTCCTTTAGCAACTTTCAACAGAATAGGAGGTTGTAGAGACCTCCACTCAGGTCTAGCCAATACCAAACCTTTACGAATGTTTTCTCTAAGACCCTCTACAAAAGCAGCAGTCAAAATTCTACCATGCATCAATGAGGTATTTTCAAAGCCTAAATCCATCCATATCTGCTGCAGTCTAGTAGAAAACTTCTCCACTCTGTCTTGTCTTGTTGCATATCAGACAAGGAGGCTGACTGATCTGCTAGCCTCTTCCTCCCCCACTCAGTGAGTCTAAGGGTCCTATTCCACGGGCCGAGGAGGGCCCGATCAACAATGTAAACGAGCGGCGATCTGCTAGATCGCCGCTCGTTTACTGGGCCTATTCCACAGCCCGATGATCGTCGAGCGAGGGCTGCAAGGACATTGTTACCGATGTCCTTGCTGCCCTTGCAGCATCATACATTACCTGGCTGCAGGGCTTGTCCTCCGCTCCGTCTCCTCCCCGGGTCCCCCGCGCTCTATCTTCTGAATGGCCAGTCAGCTGACAGGCCACACTCAGCCAATCACAGGCCGCGGCGTTCCCGGCCTGTGATTGGCTGAGCGCTCCGTCAGCTGACCGGCCATTCAGAAGATACAGCGCGCGGGACCCGGGGATGAAGACAGCGCGGAGAAGAAGCCCTGCAGCCAGGTAATGTATGATGATGCTGCTGTTTCTTCTCAAATCGTCGGTCGCCCGTCGCGCACCGCTATTCAACCGTAGCGATGCGCGGTGGGGGAACGATGATTTTAGGTCTGGCCCTAAATGAACGATCAGCCGATGACACGATCATCGGCTGATCGTTCTTTCTATTTCACCGAACGATAATCGGCCAAATGGGGCCGATCCGGCCGATTATCGTTACTGTGGAATAGGGCCCTTACCCAACTCCTCTGGATTAGGAATTCTGCTCATTATTGCTAGCATCTCACCAGGGGACCAATGGCAATAGGCAGGCTCAGCAGGATAATCATTTGGTCCCCTAAGGGGGCCAATCCCATAACTTGGTTGTTGGGATGTGCGCCGAAAAGGATTTGATCTAGATTTGTTTGGCGCAGATGTTCTATGGGACCTAAAATCTCTATCTTCCAAAACCATTGCTGCACTTTCCTGTTACTGTGGTGCACCTCTATCTGAATAGGGTAGAAGTGATGGTGGATTACTATATTCAAGGGGTGCATCAGAGGCACCTCCCGTTGTCATTATAGGTGCAGCTATAGTAGGCATACTTGGTTTTGGTGGTACATATAATTGGGAAGAATTATTTGCACATACGATAGGGTAAAGGCCAATACTGGCTGTTATAACAGGACTTAGCCAACTTTTGGGTGTAGTACATTTACAACAAGTCTCTCTCCAGTCAGGATTCCTATGTCTACAACTACACTCCCAACCCCCACCATATGGGGGTGGAGCAGTATGCACCATAGAAAGTATACCATTTGGAATTGAAGTTGGGGAATAGAGGGGATTTTGGATTGGAATGTTTTGCATGATGGAGGGAGTTCCTGTCGAAAGAGCATTACACACGGTGGTGGGGGCTGCCCCACCCTGTGCTGAAGAGCTAACACACTCTTTGTTTTCAGACATCTTCTCATATAAAAACTGTCCATGTTTCTCAATTTCTTTCAACTTTCCATCAGTCACTTCTAAAGATATTTTCCACCATAATTCTGCTTGTTCTAGACGATTATTATCCTTCAACCAACCTCTCTTTTCCTGCAATCTCTTTCCACAATTCTTCTTTCAGTTACCACCTCCTGGCATCCCTAAGGCTTGCATGAACGATTTTAACTTTTTAACTGCATCTTTACCTTCTCTGTCCTCCATCAATTGGGAAGCTGTTACGCTACCACCTGTAACATTAGAATTACCCATTTTTCAAGACTTAGTGGACTCTAAACACACACGCAGCTCCTCGACGGCTGACTAATACTCAGCTCGACAAGGGCTGACCAGTACTTGGTGGACTCTAACCACACACGCAGCTCCTCGACGGCTGGCTAATACTCAGCTCGACAAGGGCTGACCAGTACTTGGTGGACTCTAACCACACACGCAGCTCCTCGACGGCTGACTAATACTCAGCTCGACAAGGGCTGACCAGTACTTTTTTTTTTTTTTTTTCCAAGCTCTCTGCACTCAGCTGACTAATGCTCAGCTCAAGAGTGAGGCTGACCGAGCTCTACTCAGCTCCTTCCTGGCTGACCAATATTCAGCTCATAGAGGGGCTGACTAATTTATGGGTTCTTTATTCGCAGTTACAGACAGTTCTAACTCACTTTCTGTTTATATGCACTTTCTTTATGCAGTTTCTATATAACATCCTCTAGAGGGAGCCCTTACACAATACACAATACTACGTATTACGTCTCACGTACTGCGTTATATCCGAATGGTACCGGATATTCTTTCTACAAAACACAGACTTTTAGCACTACCAACACAAAGAGGGGATCTTAGGGTTCTTAATTTAGATCTAGATCCAGCACAATTGAACCCTAAGTAGCGTTAGGTCAACACTCAGAAACAAGCTAAACAGGGACGTAGAGGAGAGTAAGAAATAAGGCTTTCTTACCTGCTGCAGTTGTGATCTTATCTATTGTCCCCCCTTTAAGCTTATCTCTGGAACGGTTGACCAGACGCCATTTAGATCTAGATCATCCGAGTCACGGCACCAAAATTGTTATCGTACTAATAGCAATTTCTTCCTCTTTGTGCGGTATCCAAATTATATCAAATAATAGTATGAGCGCTCATACAGATTCACACAGACACCAATAGCAATTGGTATCAATGCAAAAAGATTCTGCTTTATTACACAAACAACAGTTCTTATACTAGTTATGACGTACAGGAAAAGGTGGTTACATCATTGGTTAATACTGGCACAATTGGCTATTTGCCTGCTCGGGAGGGTCTTATGCTGATGAGTTCCTAAGTTATCTGACACCCAAGACCACTCGTATCCCTCCTTCCAAGTCCTAAGAGAACAAAGACACATTCAAGTATATATTATGATTTCCATATGGCAGTACGAACTATACCTGAGTATACATATACATATAGATATTTTTCAGACTATATCTCTCACAGCAGCATGGCACAGCTGTTGCGTCATTGCCCGGTCCTCGCCGCCACCGTACTGCAGGCCGGGTGGAAGTAGGCCTCAGAAAGCTCTCCAACCATCCTGGACTCCCCAGAGGCGGTGCGGCCTGATTGGGACTGAACCCGGAAGCAAGCGAAACGTGCTGGTGACTACCTCCAGAGTGAAGGCCGCGAATGTCCCCCAATAAGACACACGAGAAAGTAGTATTAGGAATTGACCACTAGATGTCGCTATATTTTATATTGATGTATGTTGCATTCTTTTCACCCAATCACAGCGCACTCTACAGGCTGTAGAGGAAGTTAGTCCCTTGGGTGGGGGATTAGCAAGAGTTTTCCGTTCGGGACAGTGTGGAGAGAGGACGCAAACTAGATAGCTCTCCACAGCAGTCTTGCCTGGGCCCTGGCCCTCTGCCAGATCCCTGAAGTTCAGTCTTAGCCAGTGCCCGCCATGGGTAGGACGCAGGACAGCACACTGTCTCCAACTTTCCCTTATGTACCCACACAAAGCACTATGCAGTGTTAAACCTTTTAGGAAAGGACCAGCCAACAGATAACCTCAACTCACACCGTGGACAAGGAGAAGTTAGTGCAGGACAGTATCCACCATAGAGCCACAGAGCTAGGAACTGATCCGGGTGGAGCAAAGTTGCAGTAAGCCTATGAACTCCATCTCGCAGTGCGGGTGTCAGCAGGGAACCCTCAGCATTCCGCTCAGCCCAGGTAACAAGGTCTAGGACAGTGATGGCTAACCTTGAAACCCCAGCTGTCTCAAGACTACAATTCCTATCATACCTGAGCAGCCAAATCCATTTCTTTGGTTGTTCAGGCATAATGGGAATTGTAGTTTTGCCACAGCTGGTGTGTCAAGGTTAGCCATCACTGGTCAAGGACCTGTGTCACTCATTAGTACAGTTCGGCCAACGCTAGTGGGCATAAGGTGGTGTGAAGACTGAAAGTAAAGGTCAATACACAGGCACAGGTGTTCTTCTACTACAAGTATTCTTCTATCCTTCAACATCCCGGCAGAGCACATTTCTAAATGGGTTGAGACTCTCACGGCATCCTCCTCTCTGCTACTCTACCTCAGCACAACTCTAACAACAGAACTATTTCCTACTCAGCACTTATCTCACAGATCTGGTTGTCTTTTTTTTCAAGTCTGTATTGGAACTTTTGTCAAGTGTATATCAGAGATCTTCTGTATTACCTGCTGCACATATACAAGTAGTAACCAACTCAACATTATCTCAGAGTCTGTGATCATTTGGCACCACATACACAGTATGCACACCGCAACCTTGGGACACTTCCCCTTTCTGTGGGGGGCGGGTCCTATTATCCGGGACAGTCATTACACTGCTCTGACCACCTGTGACTATATCATCTGTGACATTATCCCAATGGACCTGGTGGCAACCCGGCAGGACACTGACTACAGGGGAAAAGGGTACACCCGGCCTTAGCAACTAAAAGCAGGCGTGTCATCACATCTGTGTGCCCACCTGGCATTGGTGTCACGTGACAACATAATAATCTTCCCCGGCTGCATCTCGCCCATCCACCACCGGAGTGGTGTCACACTACAACACCTAGCGAGTGACCGTCCATCCCAGCGCTATAACGTCATCGGGGGGCTCACCACACTTCAACATGAGTGGTTTGGTCAGTAATGGGTGGGGGGGCATTTCTTTGAGGGTGGCACAGCCCTCCATGTGCTGCCAGAGGTAGCCTGACTGCCATTAGGTACTGAGATGAGACCCTCAGAGCCCTTGTGAGACCATATGCTGGTGCGGTTGGGGTTCCTCCTAATGCAGGACAATACTAGACCTCATGTGGCTGGAGTGTGTCAACAGTTCCTACAAGATGGAGGCAGTGACGCTATGGACTGGCCGCCTGTTCCACAGACCTGAATCCCATTGAGCACATCTGGGACATCATGTCTCCTCCATCCACCAACATCACGTTGCAGCACAGACTGTCCAGGAGATGGCGGCTGCTTTACCATAGGCCACCTCATCAGGAGCATGCCCAGGCCTTGTAGGGAGGTCATACAGACACCTCATCAGGAGCATGCCCGGGCCTTGTAGGGAGGTCATACAGACACCTCATCAGGAGCATGCCCAGGCCTTGTAGGGAGGTCATACAGACACCTCATCAGGAGCATGCCCGGGCCTTGTAGGGAGGTCATACAGACACCTCATCAGGAGCATGCCCAGGCCTTGTAGGGAGGTCATACAGACACCTCATCAGGAGCATGCCTGGGCCTTGTAGGGAGGTCATACAGCCACCTCATCAGGAGCATGCCCGGGCCTTGTAGGGAGGTCATACAGACACCTCATCAGGAGCATGCCTGGGCCTTGTAGGGAGGTCATACACCTCATCAGGAGCATGCCCGGGCCTTGTAGGGAGGTCATACAGTCACCTCATTAGGAGCATACCTGGGCGGTGTAGGGAGGTCATACAGCCATCTCATCAGGAGCATGCCCGGGCCTTGTAGGGAGGTCATACACCTCATCAGGAGCATGCCCGGGCCTTGTAGGGAGGTCATACAGCCACCTCATCAGGAGCATGCCCGGGCCTTGTAGGGAGGTCATACAGACACCTCATCAGGAGCATGCCCGGGCCTTGTAGGGAGGTCATACAGCAACCTCATCAGGAGCATGCCCGGGCCTTGTAGGGAGGTCATACAGCCACCTCATCAGGAGCATGCCCGGGCCTTGTAGGGAGGTCATACAGCCACCTCATCAGGAGCATGCCCGGGCCTTGTAGGGAGGTCATACACCTCATCAGGAGCATGCCCGGGCCTTGTAGGGAGGTCATACACCTCATCAGGAGCATGCTCGGGCCTTGTAGGGAGGTCATGCAGACACCTCATCAGGAGCATGCCCGGGCCTTGTAGGGAGATCATACAGCCACCTCATCAGGAGCATGCCCGGGCCTTGTAGGGAGACCATCGGCCACCTCATCAGGAGCATGCCCGTGCCTTGTAGGGAGGTCATACTGCAGTGGCCCAGAACAGGCTATCTGTTCACTAGTTTGTATCTATCTCTTTATTATAACTAGTCTTGTTCTGGGAAGGCCGTGGTCCATTGCAACTGTGTGTTGTGTAAGCCCCTGCAGTATTCAGGTTTTGTCATTACACCCATGTCTCATTTATATTTCACTGTATATGCCTAATGGTGATAATGCAAAGGCTGGTGATCACAGGACCGTGTCCTGTTGCCATGGTACCCCCAATAGCCGTCGAGCTTTGGCTGGGGGGTACCATATGACTTCCTGCTGTACCTCAGTCTATTCCCTACCACCGAGGGGATAGGGTGCGTGTCTGACCTCTCTCTCCCAGCTAAGAGAGAGACCTGTGCGTGCTCTGCTGCTCCAGTCCACTGGCTGTGTGCCTGCCTCAAGGGTTAAGCTTCTCATCTGGGTGTCGTTTCCAATTATCTCCTTCATCATCTCAAGTCATCTACCGCAAGTACTCATTTCAAGTCTTTCTCACCCAGCATCCCCGTTCCACTACTACTACTACCCTTATCATCCGGCACGCTCACCCACAGCCTATTACAGCATCACCCTTACTCTGCTTATCCAGGTTTACTGTATTCCCGGTTGCACCCGGAGAGACTGTTGCTATTGGTTACCACCGTTACAATAAAAAGATCCTCACCGTTGTTACTGAACCCTGGCATTGGTGTATTAATCTGGGCGCCGACTAGGAACAACGAAGAATCGCATGCCCAGTCTCCGCATGGTTAGGAGCCCTGGTTCTCAGCTGTGTTGCCCTCGTGCCAAAACCGTGATAATCCTCTGCTCAGCAGCTGCCCCGGTTCCTGCCAGTAGCTACACCTATTAGCGGAGTGGCCCCTAGGGGCCCAGGCATCGCAATACAGCCACCTCATCAGGAGCATGCCCGGGCCTTGTAGGGAGACAATTGGCCACCTCATCAGGAGCATGCCCAGGCCTTGTAGGGAGGTTATACAGACACCTCATCAGGAGCATGCCCGGGCCTTGTAGGGGGGTCATACACCTCATCAGGAGCATGCCCGGGCCTTGTAGGGAGGTCATACAGTCACCTCATTAGGAGCATGCCCGGGCCTTATAGGGAGGTCATACAGACACCTCATCAGGAGCATGCCTGGGCCTTGTAGGGAGGTCATACACCTCATCAGGAGCATGCCCGGGCCTTGTAGGGAGGTCATACAGCCATCTCATCAGGAGCATGCCCGGGCCTTGTAGGGAGGTCATACACCTCATCAGGAGCATGCCCGGGCCTTGTAGGGAGGTCATACAGCCACCTCATCAGGAGCATGCCCGGGCCTTGTAGGGAGGTCATACAGTCACCTCATTAGGAGCATGCCCGGGCCTTGTAGGGAGGTCATACAGACACCTCATCAGGAGCATGCCCGGGCCTTGTAGGGAGGTCATACAGACACCTCATCAGGAGCATGCCCGGGCCTTGTAGGGAGGTCATACAGACACCTCATCAGGAGCATGCCCGGGCCTTGTAGGGAGGTCATACAGGCACGCGGAGGCCACACTCAATAGATATATTTATGTATTGTGGCGGCTTCACTATTACAGGGGGAGTTCACCAAAATATTTTTTATTTTAAATCAGCTGGTGCCAGTTGTAATTTACTTCTGTCAAAAAAAAAAAAAATCTCCAGTACTTGTCATGCAGGAAGCAGAGCAACTGAGCTGCAAAACCCACATCCAACCTGAAGACAGGAGAGGCACTGTGTCGGGAAGCAAGTTCCTGTGTGTTTGTGAGCCTAGAGAACCCTTTTATCGTGATCGGTCATTATGGGCCCCGGTTACAGGTGGATTGTGTAGGGCCCCAAATTATCAATCTCTCCCGACTTTCCAGGAGGCAAAAAGAGGAGTGAAAATGATTGATTGTCACATGATGCATTTGATGTCAACATAAAGGAAATCGCCCGCGATAAATCCTCCCCCAGTGCCGAGCGAAGATGCAGAATAAACACTCAGATATTTTCAGTAATTCTGCACCAAGTGTTAGAAACAATTCCTTTCCTTTTATTATTACAATCTGACACCGAGGCCAAAGAAGCTTATTATCCCCCATCATAGGAAGCCGAAGCAGCTGCCCCCTCCCCCGGCCCAGACGCCCGTAGATACGTCTGTGGGAATAAGGGACAGTCTGGGAAGCGCCTGGAACTCCTGCAGAACATTCTCAGGCTGCAGTGCTCTGTGTGGCCACATGGGGCGCCGGGGTGATTGGCTTTGGATAAAATCCAATTTATTTATTTGTTTTTTAAGTGAAATGCTTAATGCTGAGGTCTTTGTGTTTATCTTCAGGAACTCGGCGGAGGAGAGGGAAAGGTCCATATATATATATATATATATATATATATATATATATCCATCCATATTCACACAGTCAGTGCCTGGATTTATCATGCCCCTTCAGCCTGGACCGTCTGGCCAAGGCCTAAACCTACCAGTGATAGGGAACCTTCCTCCCTCCAGCTGATGCAGAACTACAATTCCCATCATGCCCGCATCTCTGAAGCTTTAGGTTTAGGCCTCAGGCACACTGTTCAGGTTGTTGCTGAAGCTTTTCCTGTAATAAGTAATTCAGGACAAGGAAATGTGACGGCCGCCTGGAAATGGAAGATTCTCGGACACAGTCATAGTGCGGCTAATGGCCTGATTCAGCCGATATCGTTTGGTGAAATAGAACGATCATCCAATGATCGTGTCATCGGCTGATCGTTCATTTAGGACCAGACCTAAAATCATCGTTCCCCCACCGCGCATCGCTACGGTTGAATAGCGGTGCGCGGCGGGCGGGCGACCGACCGACGATTTCAGCAGCATCATACATTACCTGTTAGGTCTTCTCGGCGCTGTCTTCATCCCCAGGTCCCGCGCGCTCTGGCTTCAGAATGGCCGGTCAGCTGACGGATCGCTCAGCCAATCACAGGCCGGGCCCCCCGCGGCCTGTGATTGGCTGAGTGGCCTGTCAGCTGACCGGCCATTCTGAAGACAGCGCCGAGAACACCTGACAGGTAATGTATGATGTTGCAAAGACATCGGTAACGATGTCCCTGCAGCCCTCGCTCACTGATCATCGGGCCGTGGAATAGGCCCAGTAAACGAGCGGCGATCTAGCAGATCGCCGCTCGTTTACATTGGTGATCGGGCCCTCCTCGGCCCGTGGAATAGGATCCTTATTCTCCTATAGTACAGGAGCAATCACAGGATGAGATACGGCAGCTACACTCGTGTTTTCTCGCCCTTTGCCACAATGCAGATCCGGCCTCAGCCCGTCCTTCATTCCCACAATAACAGGATACAGTAAAACCAACACAAATATAACAGAAGACAGCACAGGAAATAAAACCTTGATCACGTTCTCTAGCGCCTCCTATACCAATCTATCATGTCTGCAGCCTAACGCCAGGCCATGTGGTGCTTGATGGAACAATATAGAGCAGGCATGGGGAACCATTGGCCCTCCAGCTGCTGCAAAACTACAGCTCTAAAGCTAAGGCTGTCCAGGCATGATGGGAGTTGTAGTTCTGCAGCAGCTGGAGGCCTGAGTGTGACACCTGTGATATAGAGGGATTCATATAAGTTCACACTTTTCTATTCACAAAGTAACAAAATTATCAGAAGTGACAACAAAATAACACAGTGACATTACAGCGGGGGATGTAGGATGGTGAGACTGAGGGGCCTATCACCCAGGGCAAGTGCTGCTGCCACCCTGTAAACCAGCGATCAGCCAGTCTACAGATCAGAGCCTGATTACACATTGCAGTACTGCAATGAAACTCCCGTGTGTATATACAGCCTAATACCTTACCTAAGATCATGTGACCAGGCTTTGCTGGCATATGCCAGGGGACAGCGTCATCAGAAAATGACTTATGTATACAATACCATTTTTATGTTAAACAGATTTTTTAAGAATTTTTGGTGACATTTTTTCTAATTCCTCATTTGATCCTGCAGTTTTCATTCTCAGCTGAGACTTCCTGTTGTGTCTGTGGTGATAAGAGGAGGCTGCAGTAAAGTGATCTGTACAGCATTGCAGCATCATGTGACACCAGTAGATAGAGGAGACAATAGCAGCTCCCTGTGGAATGACCTCTTCACAGGTCACAGAGCATGCTAATTAATGTCTCACATTTATCTCAAAGGGAGTCTGTCTATTGTCCTCTATGTCCATTGCTTGCTGTAAAGCATGTCACTAAATGCTGTTAAGAAAAGCCCAGGCAAAATGGCCGCCCCCATCCCAATGTACAAATAGGGAAATTTAAAAAAATTAAAAAAGTCAGAAAATAGAAACAGATTAGAAAAAAAGAAAAGAAAAAAAAAGTTTCATATTTGATTCTAATCACCGCGCTGCAATACCAGGGCTCCAGATGGCGACCAAAATGGTCGCCAATGCGACTGACCTTTTGCAAATGGCGCCCAGATTTATTAATCTGGGCGCCATTTGCGACTGGCCCCGGCGGCAGCGCGCTGTCTCTTTAAGATGCGCGGCTGATGCGCGGCTGCCGGGGGTGTCCCGTCCTATCCCCGGCAGCGCGGCGCATCAGTGAGCTGCCTGGGGCCCTGACTTCCGGCACAGGAAGCGCGCGTCAGAGACGCTTCCTGTGTCAGAAGTCACAGCCCCGGCGTACAGGGAGCTCACTGACGCGCCGCGCTGCCGGGGATAGGACGGGACACCCCGGGCAGCCGCGCATCAGCCGGGGACAGAAGAAGAAGAGGATCGCCGGGGGAGCGGGTTGTCAGGTGAGTTTGTGTGTTTGTTTTTTTTAAATACTGCTTAGCATAGAGGAGAGGGGGGGGCATCTATAATGGGGGGAAGAGAAGGGGGGCATCTATAATGGGGGGAGAAGAGGGGGCATCTGTAATGGGGGGAGAAGAGGGGGCATCTATAATGGGGGGGAGAAGAGGGGGCATCTATAATGGGGGGGAGAAGAGGGGGCATCTATAATGGGGGGGAGAAGAGGGGGCATCTATAATGGGGGGGAGAAGAGGGGGCATCTATAAGGGGAGGGGGTATCTATAAGGGGGGGAGAGGGGGCATCTATAATGGGGGGGAGGAGGGGGCATCTATAATGGGGGGGGGGGAGAGGGGGCATCTATAATGGGGGGGAGGAGGGGGCATCTATAATGGGGGTAGAGGGGGTCATCCATAAGGGGAGGGGGTATCTATAAGGGGGGGAGAAGAGGGGGCATCTATAATGGGGGGGGGAGAGGGGGCATCTATAATGGGGGGGAGAGGGGGCCATCTATAAGAGGAGGGGGGTCATCTATAAGGGGGGGTCATCTATAAGGGGGGGAGAAGAGGGGGCATCTATAATGGGGGGGGGGAGAGGGGGCATCTATAAGGGGAGGGGGTATCTATAAGGGGGGGGGGAGAGGGGGCATCTATAATGGGGGGGAGGAGGGGGCATCTATAATGGGGGTAGAGAGGGGGCATCTATAAGGGGAGGGGGCCATCTATAAGTGTAAGGCAAACTGGCTGCAGACACTGGGAGATAGATATATGCACAATTATTATTATCAGGGCCCCTCAGGTGTCTGTATTGTAGGGGGTCACTTGCATTAGTCACTAGGTGAGAGATATATCTATCTATATACACATCTTGTGGGGGGTCACTATGGCTGCAGTCAGAAGTCTAGCTCAGTATGTATAGACTGTTGCAAGCTTTTAAAGGGAACCTGTCTCCCCCGGTGACGGGGTGACAGGCTCCCAATCCCCGTTAGAACCCCCTATACTCACCTCATCGCGTCGGGTCCCGCTTCTGAAGATGGTCGGGTCACGGAGATCTCAGCCGCTGGACTCTCCCGTCATTCTCTATGAGTGTTGGACTCATCTCTCAGCGCACGCCGGGCTGCAGTGGCTGAGATCTCCGTGACCCGACCATCTTCAGAAGCGGGGTGAAGATGAGGTGAGTATAGGGGGCTCTAACGGGGGGTTGGGAGCCTGTCACCCCGGTACGGGGGTCGAGAGGTTCCCTTTAAGTTCAAGTTCAGAAGAGTAAGCCTCATTAGAAGGCTAGCCAAGTGAAGCTGAAGTACTGAGTCAGACTGTATATGGTTGTCAAGTTGCAAGTTTCCATGTTGAACGTTTTCAAACTAAGAAAAGAGAGGATCTAAAGGAGGAGGAGGCTGCCGCGGCCTCTGCACACAGTAAGTCCCAAGTAACATAACATTAATTTTACATGGTTTAAAATGTTGGCGACCAAATATTCTATTTGGCGCCTAAATTTTTCAGGTTAGGAGCCAATGGCTCCCAGGTAAATTTTTTAGTCTGGAGCCCTGAATACCAGAGTCAGCCTGACGGTAAGAGGCGCTGTTTTTGGAGGACAGGAGCCATGCTTTTCTAGCCTCAGAAAACAGTTTAAGTTTCTTTATTTTTTTATAAATTTACGGCTACTCTGAAAAGGACGGAGCCGCAATAGATGTAAAGATTCTTCTCCCCTCTGTGTGACCAGTATTTCATCCACATGTATTAGGACCATTGCCGGTCTCTGCACCGCACTATGATAGACGGCCGGAGGGGAACAATAACGGGGACATATAAGGCTTAATATACCCACCCCCTCCTTAGGATTGTGGGGACTACTACCCCCAGCAAGGACTGACCCATGACTGATCAGGCAGATTTTGACGCCACAGCGTATAAAACGTTCAGCGTTAGTTATAATTGTTACATCTTTGGGCGGCTTTAATCGATATCGATCAGATTCCAACAATTTCCTTCATTTTGTCCAGAGAATCCAAACTAGAAGATCTTTATAAAAGTGGTTATATTACATTCCTGGTATACAGCGGGTGATGGGTGACGCCCCAGGTCCGGCTGCAGCCGTCCTGCCCATATAGGCACAGGTAACGGTCTGGAGCCAGCAGCCCAACACAGATACAACCATCAGGATTTAAAGGGGTTAGTCACTAAAATGTTTTACCTTCAAATCAATTGGTCCAAGCAAGTGGCAGAGATTTGTAATTTACTTCTATTAAAAAAAAAATACAAATCTCCAGTCTTCCAGTACTTATCAGCTGCTGTATGTCCTGCGGGAAGTGGTGTATTCTCTCCAGTCTGACACAGTGCTCTCTGCTGCCACCTCTGTCCATGTCAGGAACTGTCCAGAGCAGGAAAGGTTTTCTATGGGGATTTGCTGCTGCTCTGGACAGTTCCTGACATGGACAGAGGTGGCAGCAGAGAGCACTGTGTCACATTGTAAACAATACACCACTTCCTGCAGGACATCCAGCAGCTGATAAGTACTGTAAGACTGGAGATTTTTAAATAAAAGTAAAGTACAAATCTCTGCCACTTGCTTTGACCAGTTAATTTAAAGATTTTTTTTGCTGAACTACCCCTTTAAGCTAAAATGTTACAAATCTACAATCAAAGCATAAAAATACAAAACTCTGATATAAAGCCCCAGTGCTCAGTCCTGTTCGTTCTCGGCTCAGTTCCTCGCAGGTGTAAAGTTGAGTCACGGTCGGCTTTTCCGCTTCTCCTCGAATAGACTCTTGAGCATGTAGACCTGGAGCACGGACACCACCACCATCACCACCAGGTTCACCGTGGACCAGAAGTTGACCCGGTCGTAGTTGCTCTCCTGAATGTTACGGTCTCTGGCCTCGAAGGCTTTCAGCAGAGTCTGGATGTGGCTGCTCTTCCCTAATCTCGCCTTCACGCTATTGATGGTTTCCTGGTGAGAAAACAGAAAGGAAACGTCATCGACCATTGGAGGAGACAATACTTGTTATAAGGGGACTGATCCTCACTAGTTTATATACAGATCATTAAGCAGCATGTGTGTTCCCAGGCACTCCCCCTCCCATCTGCATAGACTGATCCCTGATCTGCTACAAGTCACAACCAGTGAAGAGAAGTTGCTGCTGAGGTGGATGACCGTTTAATGGGGAGAGGCGATAACAGGAAAAGGAAGCATTTTTATCAGATAAGATATATTACAACATTTCTTTTGTTTACCTGTATTGCTCTATGCAAAGGTTGTAGACTATTTAAAGGGAATCTGTCACTAGGTTTATGGTGACTTAAAGGGGTTAACCAGCTAAGAGCTTAAAAAAAAAAAAAAAAAAAAAAAAAAGCATTTTGGGCAGTCTGTCTTTCTAGCTGCTGCCATTCCTGAGTTATAAGTTTTTATAAAAGCGAGTCTATACGTAAGATGGCGCCGGACAGGAAACTACACATTTCCCATCATGCATCTCCCTGATTGGTCCGTTTGTGCACCCGCCCCCTTTGCTTTCTTTCCTGCCCACTGCTGTTATTACTATTACACAATAAACACCTCACCCCAATACGTATTCCATACTAGCTGATAATGTAGCAGAGCTGCTGCCAGCATGGTGTAGCTATGTGCTGCATAACGGGCATTTGTCTACCGGGGGTGGGGGGTGTAGTGAAGGTTTAGATCTCTGCTTGCTGACTGTGAATGAAAACATTCTAGTTCCATCCAGACTCGAAGAACATCTATAACACTTACAATATACAGAGCTGAGACACAAAGACAGATACATACGCCTGCATTCACTGACAGCAAGTAGAGATAGAGCTATAACTTTTCATATTACAGAAAACTAGGGACACATGTAAGTCTATGGAAGCAGCACAGGTGCATGAAGATGGTGCAGATGTTGTTGTGGTCATATTTTTATAATGATCCCACAACCCCGGGATTTCACCCTATTGTCTGTGTGCTTTCCAATTGTTGAATACACTTACACTCATATAGGATGTTCAGAGGGAACCCCCCCCCCAAAAAACTAATATATATATATATATATATATATATATAATATATATATATATAATCTCCCCCACATACAGTTTTTAAGTTACCACATCAGTGTCATCTCCTGGGGGTCGGGTTAATAAGTCAACAGACAGCTAACATGTCCTGTGTCAACAAAAGGGAGGGGGAAGAGGGAGCAGTTTGTCAGAGTGGACCCAGAGAGGATGACTTTAGACATTCTGAGTGGGTAAACATGAGAAAAAAAACAGAGAAAGGATGGAAGATAGGTTATTTGTGTGTATTAGACATAGGGTGGTACTAGGAAGGGGGATTGTTGTTACCCGGATAACCCCTTTTGAATGATGGCAGCATAAACTAGTGAGAGAAATGCTGCACAGATCGGAGTGTCCCTTTATTTACAGTCTTCATCCTGATATGCAGGAGAATCCGTTGATATCCACTGTTGATTTATATAAAGTTTGTTGAAAGTCTATGGCCAGATTATTGGGTCACATAAGCAAAGCAGCCGAGAGTTACAGATTTGGAAAAAGAAAGTTGCAAAATTAAAGCAGAGAGCAGCACAAAGGTCATCGGGAGATAAGCGGTCGGCTCTGGAAGGTTCCCGGTGACGCCCGGCTCTGTTGACTTTGTTATAATTGGGTGAAGTCCTAAACTCTCTGTAAACCTATAAATGTTCTATAGGGATGAATGTCGGCTGATTATTATGGAGGAACGCCGCTCACAGAGGCCGAATACCCTGGACTCCGGCCAGCTGCCCAAAAGGCTCAGATAACCTAAGTGACTCATAATCTATGTGACTCATTCACTGTGCCCAAGAGAACCAGTAGGATGGTTCTTTATAACTCTAGATGTACAAATCCACATCCCTATGCAGCTCTACAGCCCCCCCATGCCCCTCTATAGCCCCATACACCTCAATAGCCCCCCATAGCCCTATACACCTCAATAGCCCCTCATGCACACACACATGTCCTCCATAGCCCCGCACCTCCATAGCCCTATACATATACACATCCCCATGCACCTCCATAGCCCCATACACCTCAATAGCCCCCATTAGCCCCAATACACCTCAATAGCCCCCCATAGCCCCAATACACCTCAATAGCCCCCCATAGCCCCATACACCATAGGACTGCACCTCCATAGCCCCATACATATACACGTCCCCATGCACCTCCATAGCCCCATATACCTCAATAGCCCCCCATAGCCCCATACACCTCAATAGCCCCAATACACCTCAATAGCCCCCCATAGCCCCAATACACCTCAATAGCCCCCCATGCACACACACACGTCCCCATTCACCTCCCCCGTTGTAATAAGATGCAAATGATTCTGTATACATTATGTTACAGGCCGACTCTAATGTAAAGCACAGTAGACGCCTCAACAGGACATACTTGGCACACAGCAATACAAGTCTATGGATATGTTCAGTGTATATAATAGGTGCGTTTGCCAGTATGTAACAGCAAACACAAGGAGCAGCGTCATTTCTGGGTGTTATATATCCTGCAGAAATACTGGACACACAGGAGAGGAGATCCTGCCCCCTATATCTCTATACACTGCACACACAGGAGAGGAGATCCTGCCCCCTATATCTCTATACACTGCACACACAGGAGAGGAGATCCTGCCCCCTATATCTCTATACACTGCACACACAGGAGAGGAGATCCTGCCCCCTATATCTCTATACACTGGACACAGGAGAGGAGATCATGCCCCCTATATCTCTATACACTGCACACACAGGAGAGAAGATCCTACCCCCTATATCTCTATACACTGCACACACAGGAGAGGGGATCCTGCCCCCTATATCTCTATACACTGCACACAGGAGAGGAGATTCTGCCCCCTATATCTCTATACACTGCACACACAGGAGAGGAGATCCTGCCCCCTATATCTCTATACACTGCACACAGGAGAGGAGATCCTGCTCCCCTATATCACTATACACTGCACACAGGAGAGGAGATCCTGCCCCCTATATCTCTATACACTGGACACACAGGAGAGAAGATCCTGCTCCCCTATATCTCTATACACTGCACACACAGGAGAGGAGATCCTGCTCCCCTATATCTCTATACACTGCACACACAGGAGAGGGGATCCGGCCCCCCCTATATCTCTATACACTGCACACACAGGAGAGGAGATCCTGCCCCCTATATCTCTATACACTGCATACACAGGAGAGGAGATCCTGCCCCCTATATCTCTATACACTGCACACACAGGAGAGGAGATCCTGCCCCCTATATCTCTATACACTGGACACACAGGAGAGGGGATCCTGCTCCCCTATATCTCTATACACTGCACACACAGGAGAGGGGATCCGGACCCCCCTATATCTCTATACACTGGACACACAGGAGAGGAGATCCTGCCCCCTATATCTCTATACACTGGACACACAGGAGAGGAGATCCTGCTCCCTATATCTCTATACACTGGACACACAGGAGAGGAGATCCTGCCCCCTATATCTCTATACACTGCACACACAGGAGAGGGGATCCTATATGCCCCCCTATATCTTAGTACTACAACCTCAAAAGCATCAGCATGAAGGAGATTATAGAGCAGTACTGAGCAGTGTAAGCTGTGATACCACTTACTAGAACATTCTGAAGCTTCACTTTGTGTCTCTGCCTCAGCTACCTCCCCTCCCCCCTTTCTCCATAAGTTTTACAACGGCCGGAGGGCTTAGGTTTCCCCGTCACTGGTGTATATGGACACTGAACAGTCTCTGCTTTATGGAACCCCATTCCCATACATAATGTAGACGGGACTGACCAGTATGTCCTCCAGCTTCATGTCCAGGAGGTCGGTGCCCACCACGTAGTTCTTCCAGTCCTCCTGCCCTCCAGCTTCTTCATTCATATGATCCAAGATCAGCTCAAAGAAGACGACTTTCTCCGACATCCGGCTGAAGGTGTTATCGAAGCAGAAGCGGTAATCCCCGTCCACAGTCTCCAACCTGCGGCGAGAGGAAACGTCAGCAACATCCGCGGCAAGAGCAAATCCCCGGCGGCAGTTCCCGGAGTCTCAGGTCACTTACGTGTGAACACCGTCCGACTGCCGCTGCTCCGACAGCAGGAGATCCCCGTTAGGAGCAAAAAGGTAGAAGTCGACATCTAGACTGGCGCCATCTAGAACCTGGAGGTAAAGAACGTACAGAACACAATGAGGTCACGTAACCCCTACATATGTGAGGAGCAGCGGCCGACCACACAAGACGTTACACGGACCCTGGAGATGTAGACTAGGTGTGGAGTCGTGTGCAGTACTCTCTCTTATACATGGAATACCCAATCCCCATCCACAATCAATAAAATCACAACCAATCATATGTACTATAGGCGGAGTTACTATATATCTAATTTATAGAATTTATTACATAATGTCCATTCTCCATGCGGGGATTATACATCACACATTTCTTCTACCAGCTAATGATCTGCGATTCATGGTCCCGTCAGGAGATCCCCGCCCGGCGGCCACCCGCGGTCCCGTCAGGAGATCCCCGCCCGGCGGCCACCCGCGGTCCCGTCAGGAGATCCGCGCCCGGCGGCCACCCGCGGTCCCGTCAGGAGATCCCCGCCCGGCGGCCACCCGCGATACCCGTCAGGAGATCCCCGCCCGGCGGCCACCCGTGGTCCCGTCAGGAGATCCCCGCCCGGCGGCCACCCGCGGTCCCGTCAGGAGATCCCCGCCCGGCGGCCACCCGCGGTCCCGTCAGGAGATCCCCGCCCGGCGGCCATCCATGCCGCACTCCTGAGTTCCCTTGTAAACAAAGCCAACGTGGCTGCGCTAGACTGTCACACTGATTGGAGCAGTCTGTATCCATGGAAACCATGTGTGACACTACTTCTCATAGCTCTTTAAGACATGAGTCCGGCTGTACAGGTTCCTTACTTTCGCCTCTCGGGATGTGTCCATGACGACCAACACTTAATCCTCCAATTCTTCCCCCTTCATTCAGGATGTTACAGTTTCTTCCCGGCTCATTACACCCTATAGGGTCACACCCAGGCCCAAAGTGTTCAATTCCACAGCAGCCCCTCCGGACGTATTAAACCGCACCCTGCAGTATTCATACTCAGATTTCACAGATGCACCATCGGTAGACGGAGATTCGTGGCGATTCCTCTAACGTTCCGCTAGCGCGCTGGGCTGGATCCGCTGGGCAGGATCTCCTGACGGGACCAAGGATGGCGGCTGGGCAGGATCTCCTGACGGGACCAAGGATGGCGGCTGGGCAGGATCTCCTGACGGGACCATGGATGGCC